>NC_051318.1:35577566-35881805 GCF_015220235.1 Choloepus didactylus
ATAATAAAAATAATGACCATTATTTGCTGAGTACTGCCATGTACTAGCTTTTTACAGCTCTTAAACCAAGGTCCACACTTTTTTGAATAAGAAACCTGATTCTAAATCTCTTTCCCTATTGCAAGTGCTCACTCAACTCTGGTGGCACCCTTCCCCATCCTGAACAGGAAGGCCATGTAGACCAGCATTTCTCTGTCCGGCTCTCCCTTCTGAGATGTGGTCCCTTTCAACATGCTCCTGTGCTCACCCTCTCCTGCTCCGTCCTTGCTCTGTTTTCTTGTCTGTCTCTGTCTCCCCTCCCCCTTTAGCGTCACAGCAGAGGCAGGGAAATGTCTCCATCTTGGACTCTCAGTGCTAGCACAGTGCCTCCTGCTACGTAAGCACTGCACACTGAGTGCCAAGGTGGACTTCCGTTCTGGAAGTTCTGCCTAGTCTTTCCCTTTCACTCATACCTTGGCACAAGAAGCAGCAAGTGCCCCTTCTGCATGCACACTCCTCTCTGTTCCCCTGCCTGGCTCCTTTGGTCATCACCAACCAGTTCGCTCTCTGGTGCTCACAGCTGCTACCTCACTGGCTTTTTCGTGGTGATCTAAAACACACTCAAGCCAACTATATCCTAATAAAATCTTTTCACCCCCTTCTAAGCATACAGCTACTCTCCCAATACATCACAGTTATAGGTTGAATTGTGTCCCCAAAAAAGATACATTGACGTTCTAACCCCCAGTACCTGTAAATGTGATCTTATTTAGAAATTGGGTCTTTGCAGATGTGTTCAAGATAAAATGAGGTCATACTGGATTCAGGCACAGAGGCACAAACACACAAGGAGAAGGCCATATAGTGACAGAGACAGACTTTAGCGTGATGCCATCTACAAGCCACAGAATGCCAAGGATTGCCAGCAAACGCCAAAGGCTGGAAGAGACAAGGAAGGATTCTCCCTTACAGGTTTCTGAGGGAGAATGACTCTGCCAACACCTTGATTTTAGACATCTAGCCTACAGAACTGAAGAGAATAAATTCTTTTTGTTTTAAGCCACCCAGTTTGTTATGACAATCCTAGGAAACTAATACCTAGCCTCTAGCAAGCCAAAGAAGCTATATGCCCTGTTGAAGGGCAATGTGGTGCAATGGAAGGCTTCCTGAGGAGAAGACAGTGAACAGGCCCCTTTATCCCTGCTTCTTCCATAAATGCCAATAGATGAACCACGAGGACAAAAAGAACAAGATGAGATGAGAGGCCACAAAATTCTGAAAAGTGGAAAGCAGAAATGAGTGGTAACTGACTTAGCAGCCTAGAGAAATCTGAAATGTAAGTTTCTGTATAGGGAGAAGCTAGATAACTGGTACCTCATAATGCCAGAAAAGCTTCAGCATCGCAGGACACAGGTGTATGAAGGCAAGGGTGGGGCCAGAAACAGGAGAAGAGGTTGAAAGTCTGTACAAGGAGCAGAGGGACCCTATATTGTTCCCTCAACCCTAGCAGAGACATGCTGGCTACTTTCTAGAGAGGATTAGCAAAAAAAGGTTTGCTACTGAGAACAACAAACCCACCGAAGATGGGGGTAAGGTGGCATCCTGAAAATGGGGGCTGAGTGAATCTGTTATTTGGAGGAACCCCAAACCTACTCCCACCATGAGGCCTGCCAGTTGGCAGGCTCTTTCCTCATACAGAGCTTTGGTCTCACTTAAATAGCACCTGATTTTCCAATATAAAAGGACAATCAAGGACTACCAACAATTTGAAGAAAACTTCTTAAAGAAACAACAATATCAAAACAGAAAGGAATTCAGAAGCAACAGAGACAATGCAGGGAAAGAAGAAAACTTCAAACAAAACAAAACAAAATGCCACAAGTATAATTAATATCTTCAAAAGATGAGATGATGTTGTGTCTGTGAAAGAATGCTAAAAAATCTTAGAGATAAAGAAAAACGTCTTGGAAAAAACTATGATGACAGAAATAAAAGAAATTAATAGAACTGGAAGATAAAGGAGAATATAAAGAAAAAGACCTGAAAAGAAGAAAAGATTAGAAAATTGGAGGATTAATCCAGGATATCCAATACCTGAATACTAGGAGTTCCAGAAAGAGAAAGAGAACAGGGAGGGAAAGGAAAGAAAATTCCCTGTGATTGAAGATCACTTTTCAGATCAAGTTGGGCCCAGCTAATGAATGGGAAAAAAATCCACATGAAGGTACCTCATATAATTTCAGAATCCAAGGAATAAAGAAAAGACCTTAAGAGCTTCCAGAGACAGGAACTCAAGTCATATGTAAAGGATTATGAATCACAATGACCCTGGGCTTTTCAGCAAGAACTTCAGAAATCAGAGAATATGAAGAACTGCCTTTAAATTTCTGAAGGAAAATTATTTCTAGAATTCTCTACCTAATCATACTACTAATCAAGAGTGAGATAAAATAAGCTTCAAAAAAATGAGGGAGTTTCCAAGAAAGGGAATATGGGATCCAAGGCATGGAGGTACCAACACAGGGGAGAGGCAAGGGGAAGTCCTGGATGACAGCCAGGGAGAGCCTGATGACAGTGACAGTGCAGACCCAGATGAGAGCAAGAAGATAGACAGTTCTGGGAGAGATGTCTCCGGGGAGAAACAGAACCACCAAATGACTTAACGTGTATGATCATGGTGAAAGGATTTTTGAAGTTCTTTCAGAAAATTTGAGGTTGAATTACTGTCATAGAAACCTGAGCAAAAGTGGGGAAAGAAGAGGTGGGCTGGGGAACTGAAGCAATTTTTAATTCCAGAAAAAATAAAAAGTCCAAGAAAGAAAATTTAATCATAGTCTACTATGTGCCTTAGCTGAGAGCAGTATTTACATAGTTCTAATACTGAATTGAATATGGCTTGAACCAAAAATTGTGATTTAAGTATATTGGGAGGAAGGTGGTGGAAGAGTGTGTTTGTGAGTGGGCAGGATGGCCGAGTGTTTGGCTTCTAGAATAGCTAACATTTGGTGAGGGCTTGCTAAGTATGCCCAGATCATTGTACATGTCTCATTCAGTCTTCATAGTGATCCTCTGAGACAGGTTACTATTATTGCTTCATTTTACTATTGAGGACACTGAGACACAGAGAAGTTAAGTAACTTGTCTAAAGTCCCATCATTAATAAGCAATAGAACCAGGATTTCAGCCCAGGCAATTTGGTTCTAAAGTCTGTGCTTTCCAACATTGTGCTCTCCTACTTTGGAGGTAGGAAGACAAGACAAAATTTAAAATATCAAGAAGTAGCAGTATAAATAACTTAACAATATGAGGTAAATAGCAAATGCAGTATCTAAAAGGATTAAAAAGTTACTCCAGGAAGTGAGAAGGCGTAGGGAATTATTCTTTTTCATTTTTCTTGAAAAGGTACTTGACTTTTAAAATTATGAACATGTGTTATTTCAAAAATTTTAATGAAGGTGGAGAGGGAATAAAGCAGGAATCAGGGATCAGGAGAGCTGGTTTCCAGCTCTGACCATGGTTTTGCCCAGTGGTATGGACTGAGATGATCACTCACCTGAGATTCTGCTTCCTCATCTTTAGCTGTTTAGACTGGATGATTTCCAAGTTCTCTTCCAGCTCAATGTTCTGCCTATGAACAAGACAAGAAAATGATTTAGGGTGATGTGACAGGGACTGAGGGAGGGAGGCAGGAGCAGACCAGGCAGAGGGAAGATGGTGGCTGTGAAGGCTCCGAGGCAGGAATACACATGTCCCAGGACTGGAGGGTCGGTTGGTGTGGCTGCAGGAAGATGAGGCGGGAAGGGTTGACAGGGACCTGAAATGGGAAGTTGGAGAGTTTTAAGCAGACTGACAAGGCTCCTCTGGCTCCTATAAATAGGCTGCAGGGGAGCAAAGAAGCAGGGAGCCCAGTTAGAACACTGCTACGATCACCCTTGGGCCAAGCAGTGGTGGTAAAGGGGGTGAGAAATGGTCAAGCCCAGTTACGATTTGAAGTTGACAAGTCCTGCAAGAGGACTGGATGCAGGGCCATCAGAGAGAGCAGTCAGGCATCACTCCTTCCAGATGGCTGGGCTCTGGGGCTGTTCATGCCAAATCCAAAGCCACCATCAGCTTCTTGGTTCTCACCTTCCTGTGGGCCCCTTGGCCACTGCTTCTTCATGACCCGCTGCTTGGACAGCCTCTCCTCTGTCCCTGCCACTTGTTACACACATGCCCTGAGGTTCTCTCCTCACACCTCTTCTCTTTCTCTCAAGATTCTCACAGCTCACCAATTCTACTCATGTCAATTCATTTATCATTTTTACCTTAAACCCACTTCTCCTCTGTTCCCCATGCCTGCTACTGACCTCTCTCTCTACTCTCCTCATCATACGGGCTTCAAACCACCTACTCTCTGGGCAGCCAAGGCCTGTCCACTTTAGCTCCAAAGCATTTGCATCTTCCTCATCCCCCTGCACCACCTTATCCCATGTTCTCCTTAATTCACACCTTGACTTTCATATCTGAGGCACCCCGCCCCCATCCTCAAGCCCCCACCAGCTCTGCCCTGGCCTCCCCCTCCCTACTGTGATCAGAGTCATTGTAAATGGAACTCAGGTCATGTCTCTTCCCTGCTCAAGATGTACCATGCTATCAAATGTCCTCCCACCCCTGACCCCCAGTCTCCTCCTCACACTCAGCGCCAGTCAGCCTGGTGTTTTTCCCATTGCCAAGCCTTTCCAAGTGCAACTGCCCAAAACCTATGAAACACTTGACTTTCCACAGGTGAGTGACAGAGACTGAGTGGCAGCAGAAAGGAGGAGTTAGGTGAGCAAGAAGTTATTAGCAGTCATGGAGGTTTGTCATGGCTGCCCATCCTTACCATATTTCTCTGAAGAGGCGAGGCAAGGCTGATTCCCCCACTGCACTCCCCCCAGACCGAACCTTATTTTGTTGAGAAGAAAATGGAAGATGTAAGTTAAGTGTGACTTGTCCAATGCCCAAGCAGCTATTGGTGGCAGAGCTCTCTTGGTACGTACTGGCATCCAGGGGTGTCACCCACAGTCAGCATTGTCTGCTGCTGGTGGACAGATGCATCTTTTGTTTACCTGCACAGGCAGTCCCATGTCCAGAGTGTGTCTGAAGCCTGCCATAAGGCTTTTATTAAACAGCACTGGGTAAAAAGGGCAGAGAAATGCAAGGCTTTGAAGACTGCATCTCTCTCCCCTTTTGAACATTTATTTCCATTTGAGTTTGAGTCACTTTTACACAAATCACTTTTGTCAGTTATGTAAGAGTCTGTCGCCCAGACACAGGTAAGTAGCAATTATTTACCTCCACATCTGAGCCAGAGTCACTGCAGTGAGTCATAGTGAAGCATTATTACCCTCTGCGACCTGGAAAAAGAAAACACCAATAGGTGTGATTATTAAAGTTTTGCTGGGTCATACTGCCAGGACCAGAATGTAAATTCAGTACTAAGATCTGAATTATCACTGTGGCTGGATTACAGGTAATTATTAAAAACATATTATTGCTTATCCTTATTTCTAATTTTTCTGTAGTAAGTATTATTTTTAACAAATAATTTTTAAAAAGATTGAAAACTGCTCTGGAAAATGGCAGTTTTGCAGGACTTCATCTGACCAACATCTGTGTTCTTAAAATGAGCATCTTTTTCCAGAGAAACAACTATAAAGGGTGGCTGGGTTTCCAGGAACCTCAGAGCCCCACCGCCCAATGAGCCAGTAGGGTTCTTGGGTGCCAGGAGCAGACGTGTGCCTAGGTAGAGTGGGTCTGGGGGAGGCCACTGCTGGGGTCTGGACAAGACTTCTCTGGCCTGGAACTGCCACTATTGGGGTGGAGTAGGGCCCCAGCAGCGACCTCCAGGGTGTGAGGAAGGGCAGGTCTACACTGAGGCTAGGGCTGCTGCATGGTAAGTTGTGTGTTTCTGAGTAAAGGATTTTATGTACTAGTTTAGACCTAATCAAGAACATTGTTAATTTATGTGGTTAGATTTGAAAAAGTACCTCTTCTGCAAAGTTGTGAAAATACCCAAGTTCAGCTGTGGCTCCAATGGGCTGTGTTTAGTGGGCCTCTGTGAGACCCAGGTCAGCTGTATGAATTAAAAAGTTCTGCTGAGGAGTTTAAGTCCATCCAGGAGGAGCAGGAGGCAGGAGGCATCTTCCTGGCACAGTGATGGGTGTGCTACATGTGTCCTGTGGCTTAGAGGATCCAACTCAACATTGTGAGGACACCTGGGCCCCAAGGAGAAAAACAAGGCAACCTCCAAGTTTCCCACAAATACATGCAAGTTTTTAAAGCCACCAGTATTTGCCCCTTTCTCTAGACCAGGCAGGGGTTGGCAAACTATGACCCATAGGCCAAATCTAGCATGGTGCCTTGCTAGCTAGCTAGGAATGGTTTTAAATGGTTTTTAAATTTTGAAATGGTTGGCAAAAAAAATCGAAAGATGAATATTTCATGAATGTGAAAATTATATGAAGTTCTAATTTCAGTGTCCATAAATAAAGTTTTATTGGAACACAGCCATGCTCATTCATTTACAAATTATCTATGGCTGCTTTTGTGCCACAGTTGCAGAGTAGAAGTTGTTTCCACAGAGACCACATGGCCTGCAAAGCCTAAAACATTTACTCTGTGGCCTTTTATAGACATAGTTTGCCAATCTCAACTTCAGACTGAAAGCTCTGTCCCTACCTTTGACATATAATATGTACCAGTCTGTCTATGTTTCCTTTCTCATCTGTAGCTTCCTTGCCCAAATGGCCCAAGTCTTTGTGTATGGGACTCTTAAGAGAGGCCAGCCCAACCACCAGGTCATGCTGGACTGTACCAATGGCTTCGCGGCATTCCAAGGCCAGGGCCGCACTGAAGAATCATATCCTTTGGTGATTGCTGGTGAACACAACATTCCACGTCTGCTCAACATCCCAGGAAAGGGGCACCGTGTGGCTGGAGAGATCTATGTCGTTGATGACCAGATGCTGCAATTCCTTGATGAATTTGAAGGCTGCCCAGACATGTATCAGCGTACTCCAATGAAGATTGAAGTCCTCAAGTGGGAAGGTAAATGCAGCACCCCTGAGGAGATGCCAGCTGCTAACAGGATAGTGCAGTGCTTCGTGTACAGCACGGCCACCTACTTGCCAGAGTGGATCCACCTCCCGTACCACGACAATTATGATTCTCAGGGGAAGCACGGGCTTCGTTATAATCCACGGGAAAACAGATGAAAAATGGAAAGGAACACTCATCAGTCAGATGACAAATATAGCCCTGATAATTATAAGATTACCTGATCTTAATCTGTACTCATTGAATGCAAAAACATCATAATGCCCTTTTAAACAAATGTTTGTAAAACTCAGTCCTGTGAGGGGGAAAAAAAAATCTCTTTCAGTGGAGGCTAACTTTACAAATAAATTTGACATACTAATAACAAGATCATACCCTTTATTGTGGCCTTGAATGTATATGATAAGAAAAATACAGGGTTTTAATTCTCCTAAATGGCATTTAGATGGAACTCATGTGTTCCCATGCTCTTCTTTTCTTTTACTTTGCCTTGCTTTAATTTGAAGATAACTTTTAAAAAGAAGGTAAAAACTCTGTGTTTTACCTGTATTATACCTACTATATTGATTCTGGCCTGTACCACCTAGAAAAAAAAAAGTTTTTAAAATAGAAGCTGATTTTGGATGGCTCAAGGTAGTAAAAAAAGATCCTTGAGAAAAATATGCCATGTTTTGGAGAATATGTGGAGGATCATTCGTCACAATTTTTAGATGAAGCTTATACAAAGACTATTAAAAAATCATTTAAAATTAAACTAGATGTTTTGGGAAATAAAATATATATGTTGATACTACCTTTGGTCTTTTTTGGGTTCTTTTATCTGGTAGACGGTTTTTTTCATTCTAATCTGGCAAAATAATGAACACCCACTTGCTGGTAGATACAGCTGAGCACCCTGCATTTCAAAGAGACATTTATCCAAGCCTAGATCTCAGAACCAAGGCACCATCACTGACTCTCAAGGGAATAACATTTGGGGTGGGCCTTTCAGAGAAGAACCGTCGCACTAGTAATTTGTTCTTCAGGCCTGACAGAAAGCTTAGCTTCCAAATAAAAACAGCACTTAAAATAATTTTAGCAAGGCACGATGTACCAATTACTACCCACCTCCATCTGATATTTTGTCAGCATAGCTTCAAATCAGCACACGATTCTTTGCTTCTGCTTACCAGCAAAGTATGAAATGTATTCCAAGAATTTCAGAACCAAACGAAAATGTAGCTGCTGATCCTTAGTAACCTTGTTCTCTGCTGGGAAATTTCACATACTATTCAACTTAATGGTAGATTGTGATCACTAACTGCATCTGGCACAAATACATGATCATTATTTTTAGACTTTCTTTTCTTAATTGGAAACTTGTTTGACAAAAACATAAAAAGATGAGGTTGGGTATCAGCTGAAGAGCTTGTGGTAGCACCATACACTACTGTTGTGCATGAAGGAGACAAGCAGAGCACGTTTTTGAGCTCCCTGGCCTGTGACAAAGGGGAATGGTGTGCATGCAGCCATTCCCCAGGAAGAGAGCTCTGCAACATGCTTTTCCTCAGAATAGTTACGGTAGCAGCACCACATTTAAGTAAGTCAGAGCTCCCTACAGGAATACTCCAGAGGATTCAACTTACATCGAAGGCTACACTCATTTAAAGCTGCAAAATGAAGGGGGTTTTCAAAATAATCATCTGTGCTTTATGGTTTGCAGGAAGTTAGGAATAATCAGAAACAGGTCGTTAATTATGGCAGAAGTAAGGTAACCAGATTATAAAATGACAAATGCTAATTTAGAGAAATTAGAGACAGAGGACTGAACTTTATATAATTTTTTAAAAAGGATCATGATGCTAGTATTTCAAGTCTACTGGCACAGACTGTATCCTCTTGTGTACATTGTCTTCATTCAAAAAAAGGGCAAACTAATATTTAGACAAATGCTCAGTTTTATTGATTTAATTTTGACACTAGGAAATCTCACAGCAGAAGTACAAATCATATGTACAAGTATTTATATCAAAAATTTTCATTGGTGATTTTTTGGCAGAATGTTGGTTTTGACTATATGTGGAATAAATATGACCATGTAAAATCTGCTGCACAGGAGTGTTCCTGTAAAATGCTTGAATAAATTGAGTGTGAAAGAATAATAAAAATGGCTAATTAAATTGGGTGATGACGGAATGGCTATAAATACTTCATTCCAATTCCACGAGCAGATCTCCTTCTCCAACTGTGTCTCCAGCTTTACAATGGACAGATTTCACCTTGAATTTAAAAGAAAAGGGGGGAGGGGGGCGGAGAGGAAGAATTATTAAATAGAACCCGGAGGGAGGCAATCTCCTAAGCTCTTCCTGAAAATGAAGAGATGGTCTCTGTAGGCTCTGTTGGAGCACACTGAGGACTTTCTTGCAAAGAGGCTGTGACCTTCCCCTCTGCCATCTCTCTTGTCCTCGTTAGCGTGAACAGTTCTTGGTTGGCGGGCAGTTCCCTGGGGAATTGGGCTATAGTTTGCCCCTGCTTTACTAGCTGGTGCCTGACTGGGCACCCCTCCTCGGCCTGGTCTCCAATAATAAATTTCATTTCCTTTTGTGGTGACAGACCACGACAACGACGGAGGCTACATGTCTGACTGCAAACTCTGTTGTAAACTGATAGTATCGCTCTCTGCCATAGCACATGGTATCCCCAGGCTTGATTTCACTTTCTGGGCGTGGCCACAACCGCCTAAGCTTCTGTCACCATTCACCTCCCGCACCCCCCATCATACTTCACTCTGCAGATACTTCCAAACCAAAACATCCTTCAGAAAATAAATTTCCTACTAATGGTTTCTTTTTAATCTCAAGAAGAATAAACAAGTTACTGCTTAAAAGATCTTTTCTATTTTCTTCAAGAAGAAAATGTATTTAAGAAATTTTATTCTTAACAAATTTCAGTACTAATACATCTTCTTCCCTCTTCTCCCCTCCCTCCACTCCATGCAAATCATCAAGTCCCATATATGTACATAGGGGTGCAGCTACTCCTGATCTAAAATTGAATTGTTCTCTTTGTGGAGAAATTATCTTGAAGAGTTACATTAATTTTTGCAATCTGTAAAACCATCTCCTGCTGTGTCACCTAAGTCTCAGGTAACTAACTGCTTCTAGACAGATATAAACATTAAAAATTAAAGAGCCCTTAATTTGAAAGACATTAAGGTGAAGAACAATTGTTCTTTGACTACCTGAACACAATACACAGACTCTTTTCTGAAAGGCTCACTCTAAATGAGACAGGGAAGCTTCCATGCAGAGTGAAAGAGCTCTCCCAATCTTAATGTCCTCATATGTAAAAGGGAACGGCTGGAATAGATCATGTCAATGGTCCCTTTCCAGCTTAGCAATCCATGATTCAAAGGTGTAAGTTCTGTTTGTTACTATCACAAAGTCAGTGTGGGTGGGGAAGACGTGGGAACATACCTTGCCAGTTTTCCCAGCTATCATACTGTTCTGCATTTTCATGGCCTCAATCACACAAATTTCCTGACCTTCTGCTACCTGGAAAATGAGTGAAAAATGGACAGAAGATTTAAAAGCATTCTAATTTATGCAGTAATATTTGAGTGAAACCATGAAGAAATTCTTTACAAAATACTTGGAAATTTTATCTTAATAGTAGCAACAACCTCTAATACCTCATATTAAAAGATCATCTTTAGGGGACATCAGGGAAAGGCAACTTGATCTATTGCCTTAAGGCCTAATAAGGAAAAAACCTAAATATTGGAGGATGGGGGATACTGGTTATAGGGCCTCCCCCAGGAATCTCTGTATCCTGTTTTGGCACACACAGGTGCTGCAAAAATAGAATGTTTTTCCATTTATAGGAAATGTCCAGAATAGGCAAATCTATACAGAGAGATTTGTGGTTGCCTAGGGCTAGGGAATAAGAGGGGATTAGGTGGTGACTACTAACAGAAACAGTGTTCCTTTCTGGGATGATGAAAATGTTCTAAAATTGATGGTGATGATGGTTGCATAACTGAATATATTAAAATCCAATGATTTGTACACATTAAAGGGGTGGATTGTATGGTATCTGAATTATATTTTCGTAAAGCTGTTATTTAAAAATGGAATGTTTCTGTTTATAGACACTGGGAGCTGGGAACAATAACTTAGCATCAAAGCCATGCACAATGTCCCATCCTTTGCAAGACAATACCAAGTCCTGACTACAAGGAGGCTCCCAGGAAGCATGTGCCAACTCAGGGAATGGCTCCTCGAGTTATCCCCAGCCCCCTGCAGAGAGATATACACTCAGGCTTGGTGTTATGATGTTTCCCTTTTATTATGAGGGAAATCCAGGCTGAGCTGGATATAAACCCCTTGGGGTTAAACTTGAGGCTTCCATCTAGGAATCATCTGTGACTAAAAGTCACTGCATTTATTCTCTTTTCTCTGCCCTTGATGAATCTGGCCTGGAATTTTCTCTTACATTTGTGAAAAGGTCTTCCCAGTCTTTGCAATTGGAGAGTTCAGTTTCCTAGGACAAGGAGCTTTTGGGTAGGTGGAGCACCCTGGTGTGGGGCTTTGGTACATTTCACACCACTGTGGCTGTGCTTGTCCAATGCTGCAAAAGTGCCTGGAGAATGTTCTTTCCTGAAATCCCCAGATGATCCCAAAGTCCCCTTCCCGGCCCCCCATGTGGCACAAGCTGTCTTGCTGGCAATCATGTGTGCCTGGGAGCCCTATGTATTCCTTTCCTCTGCTGTTCAGGTGGTGGGCTGTTTTTTCCTGGCACAGAAATATAGGAAGAGAGGGAATGCCAAAGCTTCAGTGCTGGCACGGAGGAGAGACACTGTGCTGAAGAGCTGGGCTTTGAAGCATTGTGCTCACTGCCCTTTTTGATATATTTTCACCTGGCATCTGCATTCCATGGAGAATGAAGAATAAATTCATGAAGGCTGGTCTTCAACATGTAAAGGGACAGAAGTGAAGGCAGCTCAAAAACAATGTCTATGCCCCAGTTAGGGGGGTCAGAGCAGTTACTCCCTCAAGTAGAAATTTCAGAACCTTTTTTCTCTTTTCCAAGGAAGGCGGGGTTCAGAAAAGATGGAGAAGGGCAAGTTTCCTTGAAGTATCTCCACATGTAAAATCCCCAGTGGATCCAGGCTAGATAGATCCTTTTAGATGGAAGCTGAAGGTCCAGAGCTGGACTCAATGAAACGACATCCCAACTTAAGGACTGGGCTATTCAGGCAGGAGGTTCAGTGTGGTTTTCTCGGAAATGGGTCTGAAACTCAGTAAAGAGCCTTCCACCTCTGGGCTTTGGTAGCGGTTTCCTCCACAGATGGGTGAGCACCCACTGAAGCACCTGTTGTGTGTGCTGGCTTCCATCCTCCCACCCAGCCAATGGTCTTCCTCTGCTGGCATGTGAGAGCCCCAGGCTTACTCAGAGCTTTCATGCTCCCCACCCATGCCCCAGTGGCTTCTCATGGCAGCACAGTTGTGCCTCCTTTGACAGCACCCTTTGCTGCTCATCCCCTCTACAGTGGCTTTGGCTTTCAATCCCATTGCTCTGAATCTGCTGGCCAGACAGTCGCTCACTGCTTCTTTAAATGGATCTTCAATTAAATGAATCACCAGTAAAACTGTAAATATGGGGGGGGGGGGGGAAGAACCCAGGAGATTTTCAATGGTTTCACAAAAGGGGCAAAGACCAACATGAAATAATGCTCCTGGAAACATGCTTGACAAGGATTAGCCATAGGCCACAGCTCCTCTACAGCCTTGATGCAGTGGAAGATGGAGAGGGAGTTTAATGGGCTCCACAGCTGCTGCCCTCTGACCATCCTTCCTGGCTGGCTCTGTGTGGACAATTTGCAAAAAGGTAAAATGCAGGTAAATGCAATTGCTAGGTCCCCAATTATTAATCAGAAAAAAAAAACTGATTTAGCTAGAGATAATCAGGAGAAGTGGGAAAATACCAAGTTAAATTACTCCCACTCTCTGACTGTGTGACACTGGCAATTTGATTAAAAGGCTTTCAAAGGAAGTGCCTCTGGATCCAAAGTTATCCTGTCTTCTGGGCAGCCTTCCCTCTGGCTATCTGCAGCAAAGTGGTAACTCCCAGAACTAGATCCTTGCAGCTCCATTTTCTTTTTCATTCTTTGTTGTCTCTCCTGAGTTCTTTTCACTGTGTCTACTGGTCTATTCATATTATTTAGCTATAAATGGAAATTTAAGTAATCTGTTTAACCCTCTCTTTTCACTCAGAGCAATCTGTTTTGTAAATTGTTTTCACTCATTCATCCGTAAGAGAACTCTTGGAAATTGTTCCAGGATTCCCCGCAATATAGCAAGATAAGTTTTGTTCAGTAGAATTATAAGTTACGGATGTGGACTGAATTGTGTACCACATTTTGGACATATTCTTGGTCTTGGTCTACATTCTGGTGGGTAAACAAGAGCTCTTCAAGATGTTACTTCAGTTAAAGTGTGACCCAGCTGAATCAGGTTAGGCTTTAATCCAGATTACTGGTGTCCTTTTTAAGTAGAGTGAAAGTCAGACCGAGAGAAGCCATGGGGAGCAGCCAGAAGCCGGAAGTCAACAGGTCCCAAGAGAAAAGGGAGAAAACACTGCCATGTGCATTGCCTTATGAAGGAAAAGCCAAGAAACCCCCAAAACTGCTGGCCGGTCAGAAGATACCAACCCTGGGAAGAAACAAGTCTTCTAGCCTCTGAAACCATGAGCCAATAAGCTCCTGCTGCTCAGCCAACCCGCTGCATGGTATTTGTTTTAGCAGCTGGGAAACTAAAACAGTTACACACACATACATACAAGCAAACACAAACACATACACGAGCTTGGTCGAATTTCATGTTATTTCATCCCTCAAAAATCCAAGTCAGAGAACAAAAGATAGTACAAACTTTATGTTGAAGAAGGCAGTGGAAATACAAAGCACCCCTCCTCAGATCTGTGCGACAATGGCTGTGACCCATGTGCCCCACTGACTGGCTCAGTGCTGTGCTGGGCCCTAGTTCCAACAATACCGAGAAGGTATCACAGAGCTCTCAGAAGATACAGCTCTCTCACCTCAAGAATTTGGAAGCTTCCGAGTTCAGACTGTGTGTGCTTAAAGGAATAGATCGCATGTCCCTAGCCTGCTTCCTTCTCCACCCACTGCTTGTGAGGGAGCTAGGCAGTGGGCCCAGCAGAGGCAACACCTTCCAGATTTCCCCAGTGTGCTCAGAAAGCCAGGACATTAATTGAGTGTACAGAGAAGCCTCTTACAAATTCAAAGTTTCAACAGGACAGCTCACATGTGAGGGTGCTGCTCCTGTGTAAGCATACTTGTCTAACACTTTTGTGAATCATCTGATAGAGGCTTAATGATTGTGACAGGATGTCTCCAATGTTAGGCTTACAAAATGGTCACAAGCCTCAGAAGTCTTTTTGATAAACCTACTCAGCCTGATGTACTTCTCTGCTGTCTGTCTAATTGGTGTAAAGTTTGTAGACCTGAATCCTATATCCTTCACCCGGTTTATTGCGTCCTCTCCTTTGACACAGGGTCAAGGTTCACATTCGCATCCGATTATCAGAGTAGCACTCATTAAGCAGGGGCCTGCCTCGCACCAAAATGAGTTAGCTTGAGTGAAAACTCAGTCCATTTACTCAGCAGATTTAGCATGTTTAGGAGGCCTGAATGTCACACAGCATTGCTCTGTGCTGAAGAGTTTCAGACATCTCCAGCTGATGATTAATTGTGAGTGATGGGAAATAAAATCCAGTAAAGCCAGCTGCTTGCCATGGTCGGCAAAATGACTATAATGGATATAGGCTGCCAATTTTCCAGTTTTACTGGCAAGTCTTCCAAGTGTAATTAAGGGAAGTTATAAATGATATGGAAATCTATCAAGTCCCATTTATTTTCAGAGGACTCTTTCCCCAGAGACTTTTATCTTCAAGCTTAGAATATGCTTTGTTGTGCTAATGATTTAAACCACTTCTTATTTCTGATTAAAGCCCCCAATATCCTTCTACCAAGTTCTCTTCACTTCTTCCACAAAGATTAAAAGACACAGAAATCTTCTGCACATGCCTCCTCTTAGAAAATATGCTAAGATTGGGGCACATTTGGCAATGTGTGTCATTCAAACTGCAACAATCGCCAGTAAGAAAGCTCAAAGAAAAGCGCAGGAAGAAAAAGAGGGAAAGGGGAAAAAAAAAAAAAGATATCCACCAAACATAAAAGGAAGCCCCCAAAAGTAAAGAGTTGAAAGCTGTTCTCAAGAGCAGATATTCATCAGAAGGTGGTGTAGCTCACTAATGTTATTTGATTTGGAATAAAAGCATGAAAATGATGGCAAAGGCCTAAAATTGGAGATGTAAAGGATGACTGCACAGTATTCCATTTCTCAATTTCATCCTTCAGAGCCACAAAATGGGGGTGATACAGTGACTGGATGAGATTTACAGTAACAGCTGTGGTCTTCCCACACAAGGGAGGCCCTTCTAATGGGCTAAGGTCTGTTTTGAACAGACGGGGAGTTAACAAAACAAGGTTCCTATTAAGAGTGTGCAGTCATATCTCTGATAAAGAAAATGATTATGGGAGTCAGATTTCCTTTAAGACAAACCCTACCCTCTTTTGTTGTCCAAAACCAGGACTGTTTTAAAGGTGTTATTTAAACATAGGCAAGAGGACATAAATGGCATAGAGTTTTTCCCCCCCTTGTAAGCCTACTCTCTAGCAACTGTAAAGAATGCATAGGAAACTGTGCCAGTGGCATATGGCTTTCTACTGTGCTAAACATTCATACAAAAGACAGGTTCATCAGTCATTGGAGTATCTGGATAAAAAATTAGCTCCTGATGGATGGCATTTTGAGCTTACCTGCTGCTAGTGCATTACCAGAAAAACACAGGTTTTGAAACCCACATGACATTAGAAACTGCAGACCATGAAATACGACACGTGCAGGAGCACATAATGTACGCCAGATTATACAAAATAATAAATAAGCTATTTAAACCCTCTGCCTAAAATTGGGCCCGCTGCAAGGAACACTGGGTCACTTCTACGCAGGCCAATTAATGCACAGCATCTGCTGTATAGAAGCAGGGCATGAAGCACTTCCGAATGATTTCAGCAATTAAAAGAAAACTGTTTCCTGCCTGTTCAGACAGCAACTGTTTCAATGCAAGAGTGAGCACCAAATCACTGTGTGCAGCTGAAAAATTAAGTCCCCTTTTTGGGAACAAGGGTGGGTGGGAGGAAGAATTTTTATGGAAAAAGGAGCCTTCTTTTGTTGTCCTACATTCTGTGTTTTTCTGCCAAACTAGACAGAAGGCTCGGAGGGCTTACCGGCCTGCTGCAGCCTCCCCTTCTGCTGCACTGGGCCACCCGAAAAACAAGGATCAATATCAACCCTGCTGACTACTCCACAAAAGTGAAAATCTTTCAATTACATTTTTAAAAGCTGTTCTACTTAGAACACAGGTGCCTGAATGCAATGCATTTTAAGGCCCTTAGATCTGAAGAAAGGCACAGTTAACAGCCACAAGGAAAAAGGCATCTCAAATTTGGTTAAAAGGCACTGCTAGAATCTGATTATAACTTCCTCTTTATGAATAGGTAAGATCAGCTGGTAAATATCCCCCCATACTTCTGAAGAAGAAATGTGTATTCACCTCCCAACATCTTCATGTAAAGAAAGAGGGAGAAGAGACCCCAGGAGATTGGGCAGTATTTAAGCAATGAAGGAATATCATCAAATTTCAAAGAGAGAGAAGACAGGCCACAGGAATTATGCCAAATTCCTTATCCTTTTTAATGGTTTGTGCACACGCTGAGTTGTTCACAAGGGCATATGAGAAAAGAGTCACCATACTGAACCATGGCTACTGCCTCCATGGAGCACTAAGTACACATTTGCCCCTGTGCTCGCCTCTGCTTCCCTCTGTCCCTCGCCACTTGCACTGCCTGGATTTCAACTGAGACGCTTGGGGAAAGAATAAACCAAGTTGCAGCCAATATAAAACAAGATCAGTTTTTCTTAAAACTTCTTAAAATGGAGAAAAATACTAGTTCCTACTGCCCTCTAAATTAAGCTCAAAACAAACTAGAGCCAAAGCCTATAGAAAAAAACAGAACTAGTTAAAAATTGATGAAATTTATAATGAAACTTAAGAAATCCTTCTGGATTCTATACCTTTGTGAAGGATGCCATTGTAAAGAACTCCGTGAAATGATGATTTTTGTTTTCCAACAAACGGGTGAGAAAAAGTATTTTGAATCTTGGAAAGGTTGAGAATTGTCATGTTCAAAAATGTTTAAAACAAAAATAATAGATATCCTCTCATCCCAAGTAGATCATTCCTTGAGAAACAGAATCAAATGCCAAACTTTTAGAAGATTCTTCTACAGTAAGATTAAAGTTTATTTATTGATCTATAAAAGTATTTTATCTGAAATTGATAATTATCATTGAATGAGATAAACTTTGTGTAAAAATTCCCAAATTGCTACCTTCAACAAAAATTAACGCTAAAATTTAAAAATAAATGTTATCTGGAAAAGGTAAACTGTCAAATTCAGGATAGTGGTTATCTCTGAAGAAGAAAGGACAGGAATCAGATTGGAAGAGGTACACAGAGCAAGTTCACTGTATATGCAATGTTTTATTATTTAAATAAAACCCAAAGCAAATATCATAAAGGTGAACAGAGCATATGTGTGCTTGTTGTATTATTCTAACTTTTGTATGTCTGCAGTATTTCATAATTGAAAAGTTTAAAAATATTAAATAATGAATGCATGAATATATTTATACATGCTTCAGAATACAATCTGAGGTTTGGCAGATTTGGAAAACCTGGCAATTTTTCAAACTGCTTGAATAACCACTGCTAAAAAATATGTAATTTTAATTATTGCAATTATTTTATGATTGTAAATCAAGGTATTTAGAAACTGGAAAATCTATCAAACAGCCAGGCTAGTTCTTCTGCCAGGGAAAGATGCAATTACTACTGTAAGGCTGCATGAGGTAAACAAGTGTGATGCCACACAAACACCCGTGTCAGGAGAGCCCAATTTAACCCTTCACATCTAGAATATCTAAAAGCAACGGAGTTCTCAAATCCTGTTTGAAATGAAAAATAATAGTCTCTTGCCCAGTTTATTGCGATTTCCCCAAGATAAGCTACAAGCTAAATTGCATGATGATTAGGAGACAAAGGAGAGAAGTAAAGATTGCACTCTGTAATGGGGCATCTGTGTCTTGTGGTCAGTGTGGCCACCCATCTGCTTGGGAGCTCTGGTGCTGAAGGTGCACATGCAAGGAGGGGGAAAAACCAGGGTGAAAGGCTGGGTAGCATTCCTATTATTATAAATGTTACATTTTCATTGGTAATATTTCTTGCCTAAGACATTGTTCACAACAGCAATAATTCCAAATATCTAATTACACTTCTACTAAAGGTCATTCTATTAACAAAGCTTATCTTTCTCATCTTAGCCTCACAACAATACTTCAAAGTCTGTCTTCCTAAAATTGCATAGGTTAAGTGGCAAGAAAAAAGCAACAGGTACTTAATATCAATCTATTACTATACCTGATTTCACAAACTAATAATTACAAAAAAAGTAATGTAAATGGATATACAGCCTGATTCTGGTCTGTGTCTCACTTTTTTTGATGTATTAAATGAGTATTTTTGATGCAAATCTGAGATGACTAGGAAATCTAAGGATATCTAGGAATGAATCTTAACTGAATGTCATGTTAAAATATCCCCTTGGGTTGGATCTTTTTGTTTCTGGTATTAAAAGGCTAACAAAACAAATGTGCTCATAATGACTATTACTTCAAAGTCAAAATGAAAATTGTGCACCAATTCAGCAGTTATAAGTCACGCACTATCATGTGGGGAAAATGTATTCAGTCATTAATTGAAATTAATATGTTTTTAAAATATTTTTATTCAAGAATATAATAGAGGTTTAAAAATTAAAACAAGTTATAAAAATGCTAACTTGATTATAGAAATGCCCTCACAGTTAATGATAAAAAATAGGTATTTTTCAAACTGAAATCAAAATTAACCTTTGTAAAAATATTTTCAGAAAGTCTATAAAACTGTCAAGTTCCTACACCTATGTCATTTATGTCATTCTATCCATTTTTCTCTGAATTAAATTTGTGATTCTTGATTTTAATAATCCATTCCTACTTATTTCTTATTGGTTTGTTTACATGTATGCATTTTACAGTGTTTATTAACTAGCATCCCCTCCCCACCAGGTACATACATATGTTCAAACAGACTAATATACAATCATTCAATACTCTCTTATTAAGTAGTATGTGGTAGACATTGAAAAAATATTAGGAACTTTTGCTTTGTGAACCCTAAAAAACCACTTATATTTTCTGTGTTTAGGAAAAGGAAAGTGTTTCAAATGAGTCAGTTCTCAGACCTTCACAAAGATCACTGAGTACATTTGTTACTTATAAACAACCACCCCAAATCGTTTTTTTCCTGAGGTTTTTAAACTCTGTTAAAAGTGTTTACTTCACAAAACAAATTTGTTATTTATTATTTATGTGACACATATAGAACTTCTTGTCAGGCCCACCATTCTAACATTTGTTAAGTTTTACCTAGCTAAATACTAAAATTATAGATGACTGGAATTTAAAACTACAAAAACAAACAAACAAAAAACTCTTCAAAGAAAAACAGAATACTTGTCAGCCCTTAGCTGTTTTAGGTCCTTATTTCCCTTAAAAATATACAGAGATGACAGATTCCATTATCTGTCTACTGATAACAGTGAAACCTAGCTCAGCTATTGTTGTTGCTGAGAAAATACAACATGTCCTGCAGTATTAAAATAATTTAAAACCACAAAACTTAAAAGTTACAAGTAATATTTTCTTATATTGGCCTCAAGAAAGTGCTGCACCTCTGCCCCAAGGAAAGTTTCATTTAACTATGGAGTTGTTATAAATGAGTCCGGGATTAAACTTTTCACCCTGCATTTGATTTAGGTATTAGTGGTTTGGGACATTTTTCACAAATAGTAGCTTAAGAGAAAATAGTGTTTTATCAAAACATAATGCCACAGACTATGAAAGGAAGTTCTGAAAGGACTAAAAGTGGCGTTGGGAGCTAGGGAGAGGAATAAAAGAAAGCATATGCTTTACCTGACCAGCCTAGGAATACCCGTGTCAAGAGCATTTGTAAATTAGGTGAACGGACATAGAGATTATGGGCCAATTCACTAGGTGCACCCCTACACCACAAGGTTACGGCTGAGTAGGGCTTGTGGACTCTACCTTAAGGGAATACATAAAATACAAACCCCATTTCTCCACAGTAACTTTTTTTAACAGTTAGTTCTCAAAATAAACCATTCTGGAATACCCACACTTAATTATTGGTTGTTGTTTTCAATATCTGAGCTACCCCAATAAACCAAAGACTAATATCACATTGTTCCCTTTTGCTAAATGCCTTGTTTTCCACCACATTACATTATTAAGCAGGAAATGGAAAATATGAAAGCCAATCCTTTTGTTATATGGAAAATCTAAGCTAGGAAAAAGCAGCTGTTAAAAAAAACAAGAAACCTGCACTGATCAGTTGGAATTGCTGGCTCCCTGTTTACTGCCCTGTGAGCAGCTCTGGTGAGGGAAGCTAGTGCACAAGGAAAGCCAAGACTGCAGTCAGAACCCTTCCATCCTCCATGCTCTCAGCAGGAGCCCCCTCCTCCCTCTTTCCCTCCCTCTTCTCTCATGTTTTGACTCAGGTATTAGAAAAGTAAGGATTTAAGTCAAACTGTTGTTTTTTCTTTTAAAGCACAAAGGTGATTTTATAATAAAAGCCACACAATTAGGTTTGATGAACTCAGGATGGCAGTATAGTGGTTACATGACTTCTAGGATAAACCTTGTTCACTTCTAGTCTCTGGAAGATTCCACTGACAGCTGTGACATTGTAGCATGTGAGTGTAGACTTCAGAATACAGACATACAAGGCATCCCCCACCCCCAAGGTATTCAACATATATAAATAATTCTTATTTATCACCTCTCCCAAATCCTTAACACTTGGGTATTAGACAATCTTAACATCAAGTGCTTTCTTCCATAAACAGCAAAGCTTGAAAAGTAAAAGTAACAATTCATAGCTACTGAGCCTCTTCTATGCTTTTCTAAGAAATGTGGGCGTGCCAATTCTATATCATCAGGTAAAGCAACTGGCAATCAGTTTTCCAACGTCACGTTATCAATTTCAGGGCTAATCATTTAAACAACTGAAATATTCATTTCTTGCAAAGACTTTTCTATAAGCCATGTGAATTTTTCCCAAGGTTAAGATATTTTATTTATTTTCATAAGGAGGCAATTTTATTATAAACTTTACCAGAAAATATGTAAACCCCAGTAACTTAACTGAGATACAAAATCACCATATCATCCATTAAAGACTATCACAGTTGGCCATTATTTTCCTACCCACAAATAAAAATCTAAGTACTTCAATGCTCCTAGAATGCTCCAACTGCATTTTAAAGTGTCTTCTTTTACTTTTGCTGCTCAACTTTAAAACCAACAGAGATCTCTATCCCTGCTCTAAGAGAATGCATATATCCTACCATAGCAAGCTATCTGAAGGCTGAATATGTGAGGAAATAGCAATATAACTTTTAGCTGTGCCTCAGTGTCACAATGTCAATATGAAAAACTTCAAACTGTGATCCTAAATTTATTTATCAAGTTATGGAAGTGCTCTGATACTATACAGATTAAGGAATTAACCTTCCTTCATTTTCCTTCCCAGTTAGTCGTTTATTCCAGACATCATGCAAAAAGTTCCCCATGGGAGGATTATTTCTTGGCATGAGATCTTCCAGGATGCTTTAAAGCAAAGGATGCTGTAGAGTAATTAGAAATTTTAGATAATGCTTCCCGAAACACTAAATTTAACAAGCAAAAAAACAGATCTGGCTTCATTTCTATTTCAGTCCCAGATCTGGGGAGGGGAGGCACTCAAAACATTATTACTATCCTAATTCAAATGTGAAATTGTTGGACAAAGAATGCACAAAATCTATTTTGCTGTTTTATCGGGGTAGTATGACTCAAGAAAGAACTGCAAAGAATGTGATCATACTGTCAACCAATCATTCTGGAAAGAGAATTCTGAGACCCATAGATGCTCACCCACATTCCACAGATTCTTTACTTACCATGTCTCCTGGCTTGATAGAAACGGTCACCACCACTCCAGGCATCGGAGATCTCAGAATACTGCTTGTGTCCTCAGCCACTTTTTCCAGCATAAATTTGTTCAATTCCGCAGCAAGTTTGGTTAAGATATGCATCTGATACTTAAGGGGGGGGGGGGGGGGGGGGGGGGGACAACACATAAAAGATAGAATTTAAACGAAAAACTTCTCCTCAAAAGTAGAATTAACTCAAAATCAGTTTTTAGCTTTTAAATTTAAATGGTAACATCCTTGAAGTCAAAATAGTTTTAAATTATTGCACATAAAACAAAATATATTAATTTGTTTCTGGCATATGTTCTGAATCAGTTATTTAAGAAATTTCTTGAAATAAGAACCACTACAGTAATTAATTAATGATAATAGAAATCATCCTGCATCATTAAGAAAATCATCTTGAGACCTTATGAAGAAAACAGTAAGAATTTTACTTGCATTCCCCTCACCATTTACAAACTTATCCCATTTAACACAAATTCCGTGAGCTGGGTCAGCCAAAGGAATCACAGGGGCGACACTATGGAACAAATACCAGTAGGTGGCAGCAGATTTCTGTCTCAAACTTCATATACCCATTGAAAGAGGTGCTGTACTATGTATCAGTAAGTTAAGACAAAGGGTTTCAGTGTTCATTTTGGGCAAAACAATATTTAAAATTCAAAAATTTTTCCATGAGCTAAAACGTTACAGTCACTATTGAAAAAGTTATCTTTTCCTTTTAGGTACAACATCATGTAACTAGATGGTTAGGGTAGATAAAGAAGAAACATAATTACATTCCCTTCTGTATTTAGAGACAATAAGAATTAAGATTTGAAAAATACTGAGAAAAAAACAATATGCACAGCCAAGTATGTTAATGGTACCTTTTGTAAGTGGCTCTCAAACAAGGGGCACAATAAGGCAGTTTGGTTGAAAAGCATTTCTAATAAAGAGAATTCCTACCTGGCAAGAAAAAACACTAGATCTCAGGAGATAGATATATGAGGCATGATTTAGTCTATCCAAACAGAAACAAGATAAAATAGCTTGAGGAAGTGATATGCAGTGAAGTCGGAACTACCACCTGAAGATTTTAAGAATCTGACCAAATTGTATATATCTTGGGGAAGATAGATACAGTATACAGGCAGCTTCATTTTGTTTGCAAAAAGCTGCTGTAACTCAAAGCCTCCTGTGGGCATCATGATGGCAGGAATGGGAAAGATGCAAAAACGAAATACAATTCATCCTTCAATGCTGTACAGGGATGACAAATATCTGTAAGTGTGCTCTTTATAGGGCTTATTTTTTTAAAAGGGGGAGGGTGGACCCCATGGAAGAGCTCCAATAGCCTAAATTCCAAGTAGATTTGAGACACTGTGACAGGTTGAATAACATCTTTTGCATGTTTCTTTACTCCTGAGTGTGTGTTTTGCAATCAAGACATACAAGTGTCTGCCAGTTTCTGAAGGATATGATCCTTAAGTGAAATTACAGTGCAAATAAAAGCCTTTTGCTCCTATTAAAATTCATCTGAGTCATAAGTGGCAAGGGAAAAAAGCAAGGAGAGTGCATTCTGCTGTCAGCCTAATAAACATTCTGGGCAGAGGGATTATTCAAAGATGAATTGTACCTCAAAGTCCTTCATTACATCTGTGTGTGTGTGGGGGGGTGTGGGCAATAGAAGGAGAGGGGAGAATATAATTATACCAAATTGCACAGTTTTAGTATCCATGCTCTAACTGCCTTGAAAAAAAAATCAGAGTCAACAAAAAAGTTACTTTTATAACTGGCATCACCCTGGGATGCTTCCATGTGATTTGATCAGTACTGTGCCTAGTTGTTTAGTTTTCAGTATAGTGTCCAGATCTATTTATTGCTGTATTTTGCATGATTCAACTTCAAAACGTGAACTCTAAATTCAGGAAAAGTATCTTTATACATTGAAGATAATATGATTTACCACAATTTACCACAATGGAAGTACTTAACAACTCATTTTAGCTGTAGCACAAACAAGTCTTAATAAGAACGAAGTGCTAAGATCATACTTAGCTCCATTTCTCCCTAGAAATTACAAGATTCTGACTACAACTCTATCCCTTTACTATTTTTATAATTTTCATATCTTTTGGATTCCTTTCTCTGTAGGACTCCTGCTTTGCTTGGAAAGAGATGTAAAAGAGTCCCAAAACTCAATGCCTTTAGATGAAATCTTTGTTATTGATGAGATGTTCCTTTTCCTTTTGTATTTGTTTATTGTTCTTAAATCTGTTTGGGGATAAATGACTTATTGTAATTGCAAGTAAAAAATAACAACAGAGTAAACTCCTCAGGAAAGGCCTTGTTGGAAATAGTTGGCTTAGAAATGACCTTCTGAATATAAAAAGAGAAGGCAGAGAGAAGGTTCTCTTTTTAAGATTACCTTTGATGTTGTCCTGACCCCGTCAGAGTACCCACACAAACACGTCTTCTTAAAACAATCTCTTGGCTCACCAGTGCAGCCTTACACACGGGTGCTTGCCAGGATCCGATCTAAGTGGAGTGCAGCATATGGGCCCATCATAATGAATTGCCTGGTGAGAACTGTACAAGCTTTTTGATGCCCCAGAAAAGAAGTCATTTAAGAATATACACCAGGGCTTTCAAAGCTTATGATCAAAACTGCTATTTATTGGTTTCACTGAATTCTTATTGGGCTCAAAGCAGCCAACTAGTTTGGAGGTTTTGGGAGAATTCTCCTATGATGTGTGCAGGGCAAGAGTTTGGGTTTATGATAGGTATTCAAATATGCCTAATGGGTTCTGTAAAACTTCCCTGGAGAGTTCTGTTTTTAAGTTTGTTGTTGTTATGTTAAAGCAAATAAACTACAAAGTTTATGTTTTTCCGGTGAGAGTCCAAGATTTGAAAGGCTGGTTGTCAGGAAAGAGAAGCACAATTCTAGAAGCAGCCATAATGTTTTCATCCTGCTAGGTCATGAGAAACATCTGCTTGTGTGGTAAGAAGCTTGATGGAGCTCGGCAGCCACAGAGCCAGGACCTGATTAGCTCTGGTTTTATCACTAGATGTCAAATCACTCTGCTAGGTTCAGGGAGGTGTTCTCTAAGTCAAAGACAAGTTAATAAAGTTTTTGAAAAACACTTCGTTCTGTAAGTTAGAACAGAAAACAGGTGCTGTGTGTGCCTGGGCTAGTTGGGCTTCTCAATCAATAGAGGTAAATAATGGGAGGAACTGAGGTGTTATCTAATGACCTAATTATGGTAAAATGATCCTGGTCTGGGTCTCTTAATAAATTAAGTTTACGGTGTCTGTAATGTAAAACCATGTCTAACAAGAAAATTTCTCCAAAAAAGATGGACAATAAAATGGACTACAATAGCGTTGTTGTTTATGTTAACATACATCTCTTAATGTGGAAACTGATAATGCAGAAAAAGCTGAAGGCAGGTTGCTATTGTTGGAAGAGGAGGAGGGAGCCAGTCACAGTGTGGGAGGGATATATGTGGGAAGGACTTGGTTAACAAAAACATGCAAACAGGCATGCTCATCAGTACTCATGCACACACGGGACTAGGCACTCCACAGACAGTAAATACCGTTTGCTACGTGATACCCTACACTCAGGTGGTACACAAAACACCCTCCTGCTAGTTTCTCTATTAGTTCAGTTCATCAATCTCCATAGGGGTTTAAATTCATGTGCTTATTTCTAAGACCCCTAGATTTACCAGCGATTTTACAGAATAATCCCATGTACTAACATGTTTGCATGATTTAGAGATGTGGGCTGCTAGCAAGATAAGTAATTCGAGTTTGCTTTAAATATATTTTTTAATTGTAATTTCAGAGCCTCTAGCATTATTCCTCTTAAAGTGGACTCAGCTCCAGTTTCCATGTCTACATCACTCTTCCAATAACATTTTGGGTGCGCTCAGTTGGTGAGTTGCTAACATTTTTAAATATCAACCGTTGGCCATCTCAATACCAAAGATAAAGAGCACTTCACTAAATCAATATTTGAGTCAAGGGTATATGAACCTTTATTATAAATAATTTTGCATCAATTATCTTAACATCTTGAAGAACTGGCCAAATACTGTACATTCAGCCTCACTGAATAAAGTGACAGGTGCATTTCTTCAAAGACAAGGATCTCTTCTTACTCAAGATATCACACCTTTTGGCCTCAAGGATCTTGAACAGTAAGCCCTGTCTTCATTTCCACAGTGTGGCAGTGAGAGCCAACATTCAAATGTTCCCCTAAATGTCTACATTCCTAATGCAGAGTAAGAGGAGAAAAATCACCAATGATATTAAAGTGACAGCTATGACTAGCCACAAAAGTGATGCATCTTTTAAAACATCAGAGTGTTAGAAAAGGTAGGGAAAAACACTAACTATAAATTAAAACACTTAAGTAGAATCAGAATTGTAATTCAACCATATTTTCCTTTCCTGAAATCTTTGTGAGGTACACAGTTAACACTTGAGGAAAACATACCAAGGGTTAAAAAGCCACACACAATATATTTGTCTTTACTTCAGACTCAGGCTCAATTGCCCAATTTCTTTAAAAAACATTAAAAAAAAAAAAAAAAAAAAAAACAACCCGAATCTCCAAAAGCAATGCTAAAAACACACAGAATTGAGCCTGTGGATGTCCTTCTCTTGGAGTTACAACCCAGGCGAAGAAGGTGAAATGAACGGACAACAGCAGTTAAAGCGCTTGCCAGCTAGAGCTTTGTACAGCTGCCGTCACTGGAGTGTCCCCGTGAGCATAATGCTGTGACAACTCCATCAACGCAGTCTCAAGGTAGCTGTCAATCAGAATGCATCATTTAATCCAACAGCACTCAGAGGACTTTCTCCTACAACCCACATGACAGCATATCTACAGCTCTATTAATATCAGCGCCCAGTTGTGTTTACAATGCTGGTGTAATTAGAAAAGATGCAACAGGCAGCAATATTATTGAGATTTCCATTTTGCAGTACTGCCCTTTAAAGTGTGATCTTGCTTCACAGAGTCATGCTAAATGACAAAAGGCTATTTTCTTCAATCTTCCAGCTCAGACAGCACTTCATTTGCAGCTATCTATAATTAGATTAATGGTGTAGTGCCATACAAAGCGGGCCCACTTCACATCAGATAGCATATGAATTAGGACAAACACTTATTTCAATTCCAAGCAGAGAAAGCAATGACTGGGGTATTTAGCATACCCTTTATGGTGGAATGAGATGTTAATTGTGTACCATTACCTCTAAACTGCTTGCTTGTTGTATAAATCACTGTGCTAATTGATGCAGAGATAGAAATGTAGCCACAGGCAAGAAAGCAAAGGAATGAGAGCTGAAGATGGTGGATAAAGGATTATGGAGTAAAACCATATGGAGATGAGGTTCCTTTGAAACCTTTCCTTTCTGCCCATGAGCAGTATTTCAAAAGCAAACGAAAACTCTGTAGCATAAAGAAAATTAATTTTCTATATATTTCTTTTTAAAAGCACAGATTGTTTTAAAAGTTCCTGACTGCCAGGCATCAAAAATGATAAGATATATGGAATTAATCTGAATATACACTTATAAAAACATGAATTTGTAGTTTTCAGATAGTCAGAACTACCTATCTGGGATTTTGACTCATGGGTTAATAAGTTAACACTTGTAAACTACCTGAAGCAGGTGTTTCTAACACAACCACAGGGTAGATACAAATTCTTTCCCAAAAGTTGAAGTTGTTCTTTTAGATTTAAAAAACCTCTGTTGGTTTAAATCTGTTATGGATTCTAATTGTGTAAGAAGCATTTAGTCAAGATGAGAATAAGGGGAGTTCAAACACAACAGAACAAATTTCATCTGTCATTGAAATAAACAAACTAAAATCTGATCATTCCAGTTTATGATTTCACATCTATAGGAAGGAACTAGAAAGGAGCTATTTTTTCTTGTTTTTCCAGAAGTAGCAAAACATTAAACAAAAGCACATCATAATTTAAAAGCTTCCAACTTTTATCGTAACTTCCTTTAAAAAATGTCCTATCTGACATTCCACAGCTCTTTTTAGGCAAAGAGCAAAATGGGTGTCTCAGAAGCACAACTATAGAAACCAAATGCCATACACAGTCAAACCACTAGTGAGCCACAGATGAATGTGCTTTTCAGAAGTTCTTAAATTGAGTGCATATGCCCTGCATACGTGTTCACGATTTTTTTTAATGGCAAGGCAAGAAGAGTAAGGTGCAAATTACTGCTGTGCACTTTGTCACAAATTCGGATGCTTAGAAAGTAGCACTGTTACAACAAAATTTTACACAGAGAACAAATGCAGTGGGTCAGTTAATAGCTTAAATTCTCAACTTTAGAGTAACAGTTTATATAACCATTTATTGCAAATGGACATTTGAGATACAATGTGTGTATTTAGTTTTGTGAAATATTAATACCACACTAATTTACAATTTTAAAAATGCCCTGGGACATTAGAGTGTCTTGCAACTGGACTGGGGGGAAGCCTAGAGATTCCTTCTCAAGGGCAAGTCTTTGTTAGAGGAAACAGTCTACCTTTCACCATAAAGAGTAGCCCTTATATACCTTACTACTGAATTGAGGACACCTGTACTGCATCCTCAACTTCAACAGTTTAAGATTTAGGTTATTATGCTAAATAAAACTTAAAAAAACAAAAACAAAACTATGAAGAAACATCAAGTGTTCTTGAAATGGAAACAAATGGCAGCAAAATAAATACTGTGAACTATCCTGAAGTAACACCTTCCAAGTGTGCAGCTAGTTGACATAAATGGAATTGCATCGAAGAAAAGAACTGTGAAGCAGTGTATGGGCCCTGCTCCCCAGTCATTAATGACTTGTTTAAGCCATTAAAACCAGGGCATTAGCGCCTGCAGCAAAATGCCAACACTCCCATCACTTGCATGTCAGTAATGCTGGTGTTAACAGGAGAAAATATATGGTTTTTGATATTATGTCCCAGTTCCTCAGAATTTGTTCCCTTTAATTGAAAAAAGCAGTTAAACATGAACTAAATCATTCAGTTAGCTGAGCTGTATAATAACACATAATTGACAATGTCAATATGTTGCAGTGACATAATGTACCACCTTCAACACCCATCTACTTACATTTATGAATCAATCTACACTCAAAGTTCTATTTTTACTGGTAAGTTGGTTCTTAAGTCTCTTGCTTGACCAATGTGCCAAAGGAGTCACAACAATAGTGAGCAATGATCTTATTAAGGTTGGTTTCTAAGGGAAGAATTATAAAAATAGAGGTGGGAAGAAAACACCAACAAAACAAAAGGGCAAAAACACATATGGCCCATTTCAGCAGCTCATACCCAAAATTCTTGCTAAAAAAATAAAAAAGAAGGGTTCCTTACAGAAAAGAATAAACCTGTTAAGGCTAGTATCAAAAACTTTTGAAGGAACAAGTGAGTTAGTCTGTATGTCTCTTCTGCTTATTTCAAAAAGAACTTTCTCTGGAGAGGAAAATAAAGGGATGTCTGTCAATAATATAAAAAAATCTAACCTAGTTTTTTTGTTTGTTGGTTTGATTTTTTAATCAGAAACACAAGGCTCCCTTCCAGTTCTAAAGTCCTAAGATAAGCAACTTTCTAACAATAGTGTCAAAATTAAATTGAAAATTAAACACTAAACCCTTCACTCATTTATGGATTATTTATACCCTTGGCTGTGCTCCTTATAATCTGAATCTCTCATATCATAAGAAATTCAAAATGCCAGAAAAGGAAAAAAGCCACCACATAAGAATCTAGTCCCACTTCTGCCAAACTTCTAATTATGACATGGATATCACTGACGGGAAGGAAAGCACTGAGAGTTAAATCGTAAGTGTGTCTCCAAAGGAGTAAATTGAACATTGTGGAAGCCCCAGGCCCAGGGTCTTCCCCAAGGGCCCTGAAGACTGCACATAGCAGTTTGCTTGACCTAGGAGAGTTAATGTTTGACCTACTCTCCTTGTAAAATCAGACCTCTGGTGCTAAACGTAATCTATAACTACCTCCTCCCTGAAACTCCCTGAGATACTGTTATCTACAAAATAATCTGTAATCCTCCCCTCCTCCCTGTAGATTACAATCAATCCCTCCCTATGTTGCAAGACACACACACCCACCCTACCCCCCCCCCCCCGGCTCCCACCTTCCTGCCTTACACTCTCATTCCCATTGGAATGTCCAGCCCTTATAATCAGCTTATTCTGCCTCCCCCAAAGGGTGGAGTATCTTCACATTGAGCTCTGAACCCGCCATCATTCAGAGCTGCTCTTGAATCCATTCAGAGAAGCTCCTAAATTCAGGGCAACATGACCAGCTTTTATTTTGGGTAAGCTCCCAAAATAAAAGCTTATGTCTCAGAACATGTCTGGTGTTTTCTTTAGTCCTTCGGCTACACAAGCCCTCTTGGGCCGTGACAGATGTAATGGCAGTCATTTCTCTGAAGTTCAGCATCTTGTGAAGCTGCCCACAGGTGTGCAACAACAAAGGGGGCACAGCCTCTGCTTTGCCCATGTGACCACAAGCTGTCTAACAAGTAGGTACCTATGCCACAAAGGTAATTTGCTGGAATAAATGGCACTTTCACATCCACAAATGCAAGTCCATTTACAAGAACTATACAGAACTCAGAAAATAGCACATGTGAATTCTGTTTGATCAGGAGTTTCAGTGACACATTATGACTATAATGAGTAAATTTTTTCTTTTCACACAAGAAAAATAATAGATCCTTAGAAGCACTGTATTCAATTACGTAACAATACCAACATCTGTTAACAGTACAGTCTGTTTCTATTCTGCACCCTGAATTGTTTTATGTAATTACAAGTTTATAAGGTATTTGGTAAACCAGTTAAGAAGGTACCTTTTTGAAGCACTATATAATTTGGGGTACAATGAAATGCTCTCTTGAAAATCTATAATTAGGGCAGCATCAGTTTACAGAAAAGTACAGGAAATGTTATAAAAACACAATTCTGTAAATAAGCACATAGGTAAGGAAGTGTACCATTTTGCTATGTTCCCCATACCTCTTTTTTCCTTCTATTTGAATTGCTCTTTGTTCATCTTAAATTAAAATAATGCTGTCCTAAACGAACTTTGGGGAAAAAGGGTAGAGAAGTTGGCCTTCCTTTATAAGTCTTTTGGTCCTGAGTTAGAACACTAGAGGTCTGGGGAGCATGCCAACATCATGAACTATTCAGCCATGCTCTTGCCTTTATTCAAAATTTTTAATGATAAAAAGATTTTTACCGTTACAAACTCACTGAAGGAACTGAGAAGCCAATATGCAAAAATGCCGGCTGGTATTTCACAGCAATACAGAAACTAAAATACATAAAGGCAAATAAAACAAAACTAGTTTGTTTTAGTAAGCTGTCATAAACTATAGATCAAAACCCAAATCAGAAAACAACCCAACAACCCTCCACACATTGGTCCAAAGTACTGGAAATGATCTCTGTCAGGGAGTCAGTAATTTTATAGTTAGTTTACAACTCTGACATATCTTAGAAGTTTGACCTGGATTGTTACCATTGCATAAGAATTGGAAACAAGTTGGCCCCAGTCCCCTGGGCTACCAGATGGATCTGTGGCACCCTACTATGGTTATTACGTAGGACACAGAATGCTGAAGATAGACTGGACCTGTAAAGCCATCTGGTCAATCTGGAGGAAAAAAATAAGTGGCCCCCATATTGGAAGCAGCAGGAGAGAGTATAAAACACACATGCCCTTGAAGCTAAAGGACCTGGATTTGACATCCCAACAAGTTGTCACCTTTTGGCCAAGTGACCTAATTTCTCAGAGCAAAGTACTTCATTTCTAAAATCAACATGCATGCTTTGAAGGATTGTTTGGGGGATTAAATTTACAAACACTTACTTGCAAAGGACCTAGCAAGTGCCTGACGGTAAGTACTCAACAAATATTATTTCCTGTCTCCTTTCAAAATATCTCTCATAGTCCATGATGTGACAGATTTGGATTTTTTTTAAAAAGATTGTATATTGTAAGACACCTATGATTAGCAACTTTTAATTGTTACAGTTCTAGCACTATGGTTCCCTATTTGGGAGCCAAGAGGCTCTAAGATCAAGGAAAGGAGGTTGGTTCCAGCATTAGGAGAGCTTACAGATCAAGCGGTGCAGGACTCCATGGTTATCCTTCCTGAGGCATTTAAAGAAGTGGACAGTGAATTATAGAAACAGTTTGGTTTATTCATTCAGAAACCATTTACCAAGTGTATCTGAGCAATATAGTAATACAAAATAAATAGGAAAAAATGGCTCCTAACCTCAAACACCATTATCTAGCCAGAGAGGGAAGACATTCCTGAATGACACAATGTAAGTATAAATATATATGAATACTGTTAAGAATGTGATCATTATGAGGCAGGCTTTTTGATTTCAGCTTCTCTTTCAAAAAAACAAACCTCCCAGGTTGGGGGGCAGCAGAAAGTAATGACTTAACGTTTAGGATATGGACTCAAATTACTTAATTCTGACTTGCAGCTCCACCACTTAGAAGCTTGGAAAAGTTACTGTGCTAGGGTTAATCTATCATGTACCCAACAAAAGCCATGTTCTTTTAATCCATCTTGTGTGGGCAGACCTATTGTGTTTGGGATCTTCTGATTACGTTGTTTCTATGGAGATGTGACTCATCGAATTGTGGCCCCATAGAGATTATTTCCATGGAGATGTGGCCCTGCTCATTCAAGATGGGTCTTAATTAGTTTATTGGAGTCCTTAAAGAGAGCTGACACGACACAGACAGAGATGTTTGGAGATGCTAAGAGATGAAGCCCAGAATTTGCCACGGAGAAGCCCCACACACGCTTAAAGAGAAAGCCACTGGAATCAGAAGCTGAAAGCAATGCAACCTGGGAGCAAATAATCAGCAGACGCCAGCCACGTGCCTTCCCAGCTGACAGAGGTGTTTGGACGCCATCGGACTTTCTTCAGTGAAGGTATCCTCTCATTGATGCCTTAATTTGGACATTTTCATGGCCTCAGAACTGTAAATTTGTGAGCTAATAAACCTCCATTGTAAAAGCCAGTCCATTTCTTGTATATTGCATTTAAGCAGCTTTGGCAAACCAGAACAATTACTTAACTTTCTACGTCTCAGATTCCTTGTTTATAAATTGTGGATCATAATGGTGCCTACTTCAAAAGGTTTCTGTGAGGGTTAAATGAATTATATGAAGAATGCTCAGAACACATTAAATGCTTGTGAGGAACCAGGACCAGGGCCCTGCCTTCTCCTCCATTACTGAGATACATGCAGCCGCCTACGTGACCAGGTAACAGGCCCCATCCCCCAGGGAGGAAAGCATTAAAACTTCCCTCCCCTAATCACTGTCAATAACCAAATTTCGGGAGACCCTGCTGTAACCAAATCTTGTGAGAAACTCCATTGTCACAAACACTTATAAACACTCCCCACCTCCCTTGGTACTTCTCTCTCTCTACAGAATGGAGGAACACTGACTTCACTCTCCTAACCTGCCACTATCAGGAAAAACTGCCTCCTGTTTTGTAAGTCCCTAGTTAAACTCAAGGGTAACTCTGTGCCAGGTGTGTTCTTTGGTCTTGGGGCTAATCTGGGTTGGAACAATGCTATATAAGCATTTAATAATAGCTATTATTATTTTTTAAATTTATTAATCCATGTCTATAGAGGAGAAACTGATTAAAAATTCAGACACCAAAATTCTTGGGCATATCCTCTGAGGAGAAACTGGTGGCTGCTCTAGATAGATCTGGAATTCATGAAAACATAAGGGTCTAAAACTCGCTCATGTACACACAAACACATAGCTTAACTCTTCACATTGATTCTCTTCATTTGGAACCTCCTCTGACAGTATTATTAGCCTGGTAATTTGAACTCCTATTTATATCCCCTACGAGCATTCTCCTGACTGGGAACCTTGCCTATCTATGCCATCTGACTACAATAATCCTTCCCGACTTTGGGGCTATGTTCCTAATTTCTTGAGGCAGGAGAATTCATTTTTCAGAAAAGTAGGATTTAAAAAAAAGGGGGCGGAGAATTGGGAGACTGCGATTTTGAGTAAACCTATGAAAACTCTTAGAAATTAACCCCCCTTTCTTCTTCAATACCACTCCCCTGAAGTAATGTTAATTTTTATTGTGTTATATTTTACTCACATAAATCTATAAAAACATAAAGACATATATTCTTAAAAATAGTTTTATGTTGACTAAAATAAAACAATGGAAAAAGATCATTTAAAAAGGGAAAAATCAATGATATTTTGCCACTGACTATTCTTGACTCACTATGAATGTTCAAATGCAGAGATCTTTAAGACAGAAAGAAGTGGAAATATTTTTTTCTTTTCACATCTTAAGCAGAGGGAAAAGTCCCCATGTACTCTAGTGTACTTCACAGCTTTCTTCCCTAGTCTACAGACTCTGACCATAACAACTCCAGAATGTGGCAGAATAACCTTAAATGGCCCTGTCAGTCCCTCTTTCCCACAATTCAACTTTCTTCTCCCTGATCATTATAAGGTTCAGTTGTAAATAGAACTTCAAGGTCCTGGGTATGCTCCACCTCAGCTTCCACAACCTTTCCCAAGGCTACAAGGAAAAAAAAAATATGTCCTCTGCCATCTACTTTACTTACCTCTTCTTTTCTCAACTTTCTCTTTGTCTGATTATCTCCAACAGTGTGACTTGTTATCTGTATATAACAGATAACTCTGTCTGGTTTCAACACTCTATGACTTTACTATAAGTTTCCCTAAACTCCTATCCCTCACTGTAAGAGTGTATATTTATCTAAAATGCCAGTATTCATACCAATCCTCATATATCAAGAATCAACATAAAGCTCGCCCTTTCTCTTTTTTTTAATTAGAGAAATTGCGGGTTTACAGAACAATCAGGCATAAAATACAGGATTCCATACAGCACTCCACCAACAACAACTTGTGATGGTCTGGAACATTTGTTACCACTGAGGAAAGTACATTTTAATAATTGTACTATTAACTAAAATCCATACTTTAACTTAGGGTTCACTGTGTAGTGTGGTTCCATGAACTTTTTAAAAATTTTTATTCAGTTACTATGTATACAATCTAATGTTTCCCTTTTTAATTATATTCAGAAATATATTTCAGTGCTGTTGATTGCATTCACAATGTTGTGCTACCATCACAACCATGCATTACCAAAACATGTCCATTGTTCCAGACAGGGCACTACATTTTAAGCCTTAATGTCCCATTCCCTATCTTTACTCCATCCCCTGGTAATATATACTCTAGATTCTGACTCTGTGAGTTTGCTTATTCTAATCATTTCAAATCCAGTGAAATCATAAAATATTTACCCTTTTGTGGCTGGCTTATTTCACATAACATCATGTCTCCAAGTTTCATTCATGTTGTTGCATGTATCAGAACTTCATTCCTTTTTATGGCTGAATATATCCCATTGTGTGTATATACCACATTTTATTTACCCATCTATCAGTTGATGGCCACAAGGGTTGCTTCCATCTTTTGGCAATTGTGAATAATGCTGCTATGACCACTGGTGTGCCAATATGTGTTCAAGTTCCTGCTTTCAATTCTTTTTGGTATATACCTAGCACTGGAATTGCCAGGTCATATGGTAGTTCTATACTTAGCTTTCTGAGGAACCACCGGCTGTTTTCCACAGTAGCTGTACCATTCAACATTCTCATCAGTAATGAATGAGTGTTCCTATTACTCCGTATCCTCTCCAACACTTGTTATTTTCCATTTTTAAATAGCAACCATTCTAATGGATGTGAAATTGTATCTTTTGTGGTTCTGATTTGCATTTCCCTGATGGCTAATAATGTTGGGCATCTTTTCACATGAGTTCTGGCCATTTGTATATCTTCTTTGGAAAGACGTCTGATCAAATCTTTTGCCCATTTTTTGAATGACTTGTCATTTTGATGATAGGATGAAGGATTTTTCTTTATATATCCTGGATATTAAACCTTTATCAGATATGTGGTTTCCAAATATTTTCTCCCACTGTGTAGGTGGTTGTTTTACTTTCATGATAAAGTCCTTTGAGGTACAAAAGTTTTTAATTTTGATGAGGTCCTATTTATCTATTTTTTTTCTTTTCTTGCTTTTGCCTTGGGTGTCAAGTTTAAGAAACCACTGCCTAACACAAGGTCCTGCAGATGCTTCTCTACATTTTCTTCTAGGAGTTTGATAGTTCTGGCTCTTATATTTAGGTCTTTGATCCAGGTGTTGGCTTGAAGCTGTTCTGTACCCCAGAAAAGGTCATGTTTTTTTTAGTCTATTCCAGTGGGTGTAGACCTATTGTGGGTGGGACCTTTTGGTTAGGTTATTTCAGTTGAGATATGACCCACCCAATTCAAGGGTAATTCTTTTAGTGGAGTCCTTTATGAGAGGATAAAGGACAGAAAAATCCCAGAGAGCTCAGAGAAGCCCCAGAGAAGCTGACTGACAAGGACACACCCACAGAAGCAGAGAGAGTAAGCCACTGAAGTCAGAAGCTGAAAGCAATGAAACCCGGGAGAGAAGGTCCCGCAGACTCTGGCCATGTACCTTCTTATGTGACAGAGAAGGTGCCCGTAGCCTTTCTTCAGAGGAGGTATCGTCTTGGTGATGCCTTAATTTGGACATTTTCATGTGCTTAGAACTGTGAATTTGTAAGTTAAAATAAATCCCCATTGTAAAAGGCAACCCATTTCTGTATATTTCATTCCAGCAGCTTTAGCAGACTAAAACAATCCATTTTGAGTTGACTTTTGTAAATGGTGTGAGGTGGTGGTCCTTTCATTTGCAAATGGAGATCCAGTTTTCCCAGCACTATTTGATGTAGAGACTATTCTTTCCCAATTGAGTGGTCTTTGCCCCCTTGTCAAAAATCAGTTGGTCATAAATGTGAGGGTTGATTTTTGAGCTCCCAGATCTATTCCATTGTCCTATATGTCTGTCCTTGTGCCAGTACCATGCTGTTTTGATTACTGTGGCTTTGTAATAAGTATTAAGATTGTGAAGTGTGAATCCTCCAACTTCTTTCTTCTTTTTCAAGATGGCTTTAGCTATTCCGGGACCCCTTTCCCTTCCATATAACTTTGATGATTGGCTTTTCCATTTCTGCAAAGAAGGTTGTTGGAATTTTCATTGGAACTGCATTGAATGTATAAATTGCTTTGGAGTTGTATTTACTAACAATATTTAGTCTTCCAATCTGTGAACGTGGAATGTTCTTCCATTTATTTAGTTTTTATTTGATTTCTTTTAGTAATATTTTGTCATTTTCTATGTGCAAGTCCTTTACATCTTTGGTTAGATTTATTCCTAGATACTGGATTCTTTTAGTTGCTATGGTGAGTGGAATTTTTTTCTTGATTTCTTCTTCCGACTGTTCATTGCTTGTGCATAGAAACACCATTAATTGGGGGTGTTGGTCTTGTACCCTGCCACTTTGCTGAATTCATTTATTAGATCTAGGTGCTTTGTTGTGGGTTTTTCAGGATTCTCTGTACATAGGATCATACCATCTGCAAACAGGGTAAGTTTTACTTTTCCTTTCCAATTTGGATGTCTTTTATTTCTTTTTCTTGCATAATTGCTCTGGCAAGTACTCTCAGTACAATGTTGAGTAACAGTGGTGACAGTGGGCATCCTTATGTTGTTCCTGATCTTAGAAGGGAAGAACATAAAGCTGTCTCAACTTTGTAAACTGTAACCAATGCTTTAGTCATTGAAAAGTAGGATTTTTCCTTGTTCAATGATTTCTAAGCGATACCTGTCAAATCAAAATTTTAAATGCCTATCTAATTCAATTATCATTACCATTAAATGATGCTACACAGTAGCCCATGAAATATGACATGGGAACATTTCATTTGCATCTTATATAATCCAGAGAGCAGGACTGGAAATATCAACCATTCTTTGCTTATCTTCAGCCCTTTCCTCTGGGTTCAAAAAACAAAGAAGGAAGAGCTCTAGTAGTTGTGGATGACTGGCTGCTAAGCAGCCTCACTCCATGGTATTTACCTTAACAAATTTACCAGGTTCAGGGGCTGGGCTTATTTCACAGGCTTACAAACTAGACTTAAGCTATAAACTGAGATTGAGTCATCATCAGCTAGATGAATTCAATCTTGTCAAGCCTACAAGAAGTTGATGTATAAACCATCTTGTGAATTTACAATCAGAAATTTGTATATTTGTAAAGGGAACAAGCACAACCTTTGGCTGTACTGTATATAAATTATACTTAGGTATTTGATAAATATGGAATCATCAGAAGAGGCATCAGCTGATCTTAAGAAGTATTCTTCCATTAAGAGTGCATAACCAATGGTTCTCAAACTCGAGCAATCATCAAAAATAAGCTGGTGAAGAAAACAGTTTGGTGGTTCCTCAAACAGTTAAATATACCCTAAAGAATTGAAAACAGGTACTGAAGTGCATACTTGTATGCCAACATTCATAGCAGCATTATTCCCAATAGCTAAAAGGTAGAAACGACTCCAGTGTTAGCTAACAGATGAATGAATAAACAAAATGTTGTACGTACATACAGTAGACTATTATTCAGCTATAAAAAGGAATAACATTCTAATACAAGCTACCTTTAAAACATTATGTTGGAGACGGGGCAAGATGGCTAAGTGGTGAGGTGTATGTTTTAGTTACTTCTCCAGGAAAGTAGGTAGAAAGCCAGAGCAATTTGACTTTGGGTGTACTTCATACAACACTCATGAACACGTCGAACTGCTGAGATCAGCGAAATCTGTAAGTTTTTGTGGCCAGGGGACCCACGCCCCTCCCTGCCAGGCTCAGTCCCGTGGGAGGAGGGGCTGTCAGCTCTGGAAATGAGAAGGGAGAACTGCAGTGGCAGCTCTTATCGGAAACTCATTCTACTGATCCAAACTCCAATCATAGATAGACTGAGACCAGACACCAGAGAATCTGAGAGCAGCCAGCCCAGCAGAGAGGAGACAGGGATAGCAAGAAACAGCAAGAAAAGCCCAAAAAGAAAAGCGGAGGCTTTTTGGAGCTCTGGTGAACATAGAATGGGGAAGGGCAGAGCTCAGGCCCTGAGGCTCATATGCAAATCCCGAAGAAAAACTGATCTCTCTGCCCCCTGGACTTTTCCTTAATGGCCCTAATTGCTTTGTCTCTTAGCATTTCAATAACCCATTAGATCTGCCAGGAGGACTCTTTTTTTTTTTTTTTTTAATCTTTTTTTTTTTCTTTTTCTAAAACAATTACTCTAAGAAGCCCAATACAGAAAGCCTCAAAAACTTGCAATTTGGGCAGGTCAAGACAAGAGCAGAACTAAGAGAGCTCTGAGACAAAAGGCAATAATCCAGTGGCTGAGAAAATTCACTGAACACCACAGCTTCCCAAGAAAAGGGGGGCATCCGCTCAGCAGACTGGGAGCCTCCCTACAAAGCCCTTCGGCCCAGAACAGCCCTGGCGGGACAGCACTCACTTGTGGCATAGCACAGTCAAGCCTCAACAAAGGACCAGAGGGTTCATGGCCTGGAAGAGGGACCAACTTGCAAGTCTCAGGGGCCATACCAAGGACTTGTGGGTCAGTGGCAGAGACAAACTGTGGCAGGACTGAACTGAAGGATTAGACTATTGCAGCAGCTTTAAAACTCCAGGAACACCAGGGAGATTTGACTGTTAGAGAAGGCCCCCCTCCAACCGCCCAGACACACGCCCCATACACAGGGCGGGCAATACCAACTACACATGCAAGCTTGGTACACCAATTGGACCCCACAAGACTCACTCCCCCACTCACCACAAAGGCAAAGCGAGGGAGAACTGGCTTGAGGGGAACAGGTGGCTCATGGACGCCACCTGCTGGTTAGTTAGAGAAAGTGTATTCCACGAAGCTGTAGATCAGACAAATTAGAGATAAGGATTTCAATTGGTCTACAAATCCTTAAAGAACCCTACCAAGTTAAGCAAATGTCAAGAGGCCAAAAACAACAGAAAATTTTGAAGCATATGAAAAAACCCAGATGATATGGATAACCCAAGCCCAAGCACCCAAATCAAAAGATCAGAGGACACACAGTACCTAGAGCAACTAATCAAAGAACTAAAGATGAACGACAAGACCGTGGCACGGGATATAAAGGACATGAAGAAGAGCATGGCACAGGATATAAAGGACATCAAGAAGGCCCTAGAAGAGCATAAAGAAGACACAGCAAGACTAAATAAAAAAATAGATGATCTTACGGAAATTAAAGAAACTGTTAACCAAATTAAAAAGATTCTGGATACTCATACTACAAGACTACAGGAAATTGAACAACAAATCAGTGACCTGGAAGATGATAGAACGGAAAATGAAAGCACAAAAGAAAGAATGGGGAAAAAAATCGAAAAAATCGAAATGGACTTCAGGGATATGATGGATACGTACAACGTCCAAATATAAGACTCATTGGTGATCCAGAAGGGGAAGAAAAGGGTAAAGGTCAAGGAAGAGTATTCAAAGAAATTGTTGGGGAAAAGTTCCTAAATCTTCTAAACACCATAAATACACAAATCATAAATGCCCAGCAAACTCCAAACAGAATAAATCCAAATAAACCCACTCTAAGACATATTCTGATCACACTGTCAAATACAGAAGAGAAGGAGAAAGTTCTGAAAGCAGCAAGAGAAAAGCAATTCACCACATACAAAGGAAACAACATAAGACTAAGTAGTGACTACTCAGCAGCCACCAACGAGGTGAGAAGGCAGTGGCATGACATATTTAAAATTCTGAGTGAGAAAAGTTTCCAACCAAGAATACTTTATCCAGCAAAGCTCTCCTTCAGATTTGAGGGAGAGCTTAAATTTTTCACAGACAAACAAATGCTGAGAGAATTTCCTAACAAGAGACCTGCCCTACTTCAGATACTAAAGGGAGCCCTACAGACAAAGAAAGGAGAGAGAGACATGGAGAAAGGTTCAGTACTAAAGAGATTCGGTATGGGTACATTAAGGATATTAATAGAGAGAGGGAAAAATATATCTGACAAACATAAACCAAAGGATAAGATGGCTGATTCAAGAAATGCCTTCATGGTTATAACGTTGAATGTAAATGGATTAAACTCCCCAATTAAAAGATATAGATTCGCAGAATGGATCAAAAAAAAATGAAACATCAACATGTTGCATACAAGAGACTCATCTTAGACACAGGGACACAAAGAAATTGAAAGTGAAAGGATGGAAAAAAATATTTCATGCAAGCTACAGCCAAAAGAAAGCAGGTGTAGCAATATTAATCTCAGATAAAATAGAGTTTAAATGCAGGGATATTTTGAGAGACACAGAAGGCCACTACATACTAATAAAAGGGGCAATTCAACAAGAAGAAATCACAATCATAAATGTTTATGCACCCAATCAAGGTGCCACAAAATACATGAGAGAAACACTGGCAAAACTAAAGGAAGCAATTGATGTTTCCACAATAATTGTGGGAGACTTCAACACATCACTCTCTCCTATAGATAGATCAACCAGACAGAAGACCAATAAGGAAATTGAAAACCTAAACAATCTCATAAATGAATTTGATTTAACACACATATATAGAACATTACATCCCAAATCACCAGGATACACATACTTCTCTAGTGCTCACAGAACTTTCTCCAGAATAGATCATATGCTGGGACATAAAACAAGGCTCAATAAATTTAAAAAGATTGAAATCATTCAAAGCACATTCTCTGACCACATGGAATACAATTAGAAGTCAATAACGATCAGAGACTTAGAAAATTCACAAATACCTGGAGGTTAAACAACACACTCCTAAACAATCAGTGGGTTAACGAAGAAATAGCAAGAGAAATTGCTAAATATATAGAGACGAATGAAAATGAGAACACAACATACCAAAACCTATGGGATGCAGCAAAAGCAGTACTGAGGGGGAAATTTATAGCACTAAACGCATATATTAAAAAGGAAGAAAGAGCCAATATCAAAGAACTAATGGATCAACTGAAGAAGCTAGAAAATGAACAGCAAACCAATCCTAAACAAGTAGAAGAAAAGAAATAACAAAGAAGAAAATGACACTGAGAACAAAAAAACAATAGTGAGGATAAATAACACCACAAGTTGGTTCTTTGAGAAGATCAACAAGATTGACAAGCCCCTAGCTAGACCGACAAAATCAAAAAGAGAGAAGAACCATATAAACAAAATAATGAATGAGAAAGGTGACATTACTGCAGATCCCGAAGAAATTAAAAAAATTATAAGAGGATAATATGAACAACTGTATGCCAACAAACTGGATAATGTAGAGGAAATGGACAATTTCCTGGAAACATATGAACAACCTAGACTGATCAGAGAAGGAACAGAAGACCTCAACCAACCCATCACAAGTAAAGAGATCCAATCAGTCATCAAAAAGCTTCCCACAAATAAATGCCCAGGGACAGATGGCTTCACAGGGGAATTCTACCAACCTTTCCAAAAAGAACTGACACCAATCTTACTCAAACTCTTTCAAAACATTGAAGAAAATGGAACACTACCTAACTCATTTAATGAAACTAACATCAATCTATTACCAAAACCAGGCAAAGATGCTACAAAAAAGGAACACTACAGGCCAATCTCCCTAATGAATAGAGATGCAAAAATCCTCAACAAAATACTTGCAAATCAAATACAAAGACACATTAAAAAAATCATACACCATGACCAAGTGGAGTTCATTCCAGGCATGCAAGGAGGGTTCAACATAAGAAAATCAATCAATGTATTACAACACATTAACAAATCAAAAGGGAAAAATCAAATGATCACCTCAATAGATGCTGAAAAAGCATTCGACAAAATCCAACATCGCTTTTTGATAAAAACACTTCAAAAGGTAGGAATTGAAGGAAACTTCCTCAACATAATAAAGAGCATATATGAAAAACCCATAGCCAGCATAGTACTCAATGGTGAGAGACTGAAAGCCTTCCCTTTAAGATCAGGAACAAGACAAGGATGCCCGCTATCACCACTGTTATTCAACATTGTGCTGGAAGTGCTAGCCAGGGCAATCTGGCAAGATAAAGAAATAAAAGGCATCCAAATTGGAAAGGAAGAAGTAAAACTGTCAATGTCTGCAGATGATATGATCTTACATCTGGAAAACCCCAAGAAATCGATGATACAGCTACTAGAGCTAATAAACAAATTTACAAAGTAGAGGGATACAAGATTAATGCACATAAGTCAGTAATGTTTCTATATGCTAGAAATGAACAAACTGAAGAGACACTCAAGAGAAATATTCCATAAATTTTCAATAGCAACTAAAAAAATCAAGTACCTAGGAATAAACTTAACCAAAGATATAAAAGACTTACACAAAGAAAACTACATAACTCTACTAAAAGAAATAGAAGGGGACCTTAAAAGATGGAAAAATATTCCATGTTCATGGATAGGAAGGCTAAATGTCATTAAGATGTCAATTCTACCCAAATTCATCTACAGATTCAATGCAATCCCAATCAAAATTCCAACGACCTACTTTGCAGACTTGGAAAAGCTAGTTATCAAATTTTATTTGGAAAGGGAAGATGCCTTGCATTGCTAAAGACACTCTGAAAAAGAAAAACAAAGTGGGAGGACTTACATTCCCTGACTTTGAAGCTTATTATAAAGCCACAGTTGTCAAAACAGCATGGTACTGGCACAAAGATAGACATATAGATCAATGGAATCCAATTGAGAATTCGGAGATAGACCCCCAGATCTATGGCCAACTGATCTTTGATAAGGGCCCCAGAGGCACTGAACTGAGTCACAATGGTCTTTTCAACAAATGGGGCTGGGAGAGTTGGATATCCATATCCAAAAGAATGAAAGAGGACACCTACCTCACACCCTACACAAAAATTAACTCAAAATGGACCAAAGATCTCAATATAAAAGAAAGTACCATAAAATTCCTAGAAGATAATGTAGGAGAACATCTTCAAGACCTTGTATTAGGCGGACACTTCCTAGACTTTACACCCAAAGCACAAGCAACAAAAGAAAAAATAGATAAATGGGAACTCCTCAAGCTTAGAAGTTTCTGCACCTCAAAGGAATTTCTCAAAAAGGTAAAGAGGCAGCCAACTCAATGGGAAAAAATTTTTGGAAACTATGGATCTGACAAAAGACTGGTATCTTGCATATATAAAGAAATCCTACAACTCAATGACGATAGTTCAGACAGCCCAATTATAAAATGGGCAAAAGATAAGAAAAGACAGTTCTCTGAAGAGGAAATACAAATGGCCAAGAAACACATGAAAAAATGTTCAGCTTCACTAGCTATTAGAGAGATGCAAATTAAGACCACAGTGAGATACCATCTCACACCAATTAGAATGGCTGCCATTAAACAACCAGGAAACTACAAATGCTGGAGAGGATGTGGAGAAATTGGAACTCTTATTCATTGTTGGTGGGACTGTATAATGGTTCAGCCACTCTGGAAGTCAGTCTGGCAGTTCCTTAGAAAGCTAGATATAGAGTTAACGTTCGATCCAGCGATTGCACTTCTCGGTATATACCCGGTAGATCAGAAAGCAATAACACGAACAGATATCTGCACACCAATGTTCATAGCAACATTATTCACAATTGCCAAGAGATGGAAACAACCCAAATGTCCTTCAACAGATGAGTGGATAAATAAAATGTGGTATATACACATGACGGAATACTACACGGCAGTAAGAAGGAACGATGTCGTGAAACATATGACAACATGGCTGAACCTTGAAGACATAATGCTGAGCAAAATAAGGAAGGCACAAAAAGAGAAATATTATATGCTACCACTAATGTGAACTTTGAAAAACGTAAAACAAACAGTTTATAATGTAGAATACAGGGGAACTAGCAATAGAGAGTAATTAAGGAAGGGGGAACAAAAATCCAATAAGAACAGATAAGCTATCGTGGATAAATTTAACGTCCTGGGAATGCCCAGGAATGACTATGGTCTGTTAATTTCTGATGGGTATAGTAGGAACAAGTTCACAGAAATGTTGCTATATTAGGTAACTTTCTTGGGGTAGAGTAGGAACATGTTGGAAGTAAAGTAGTTAGCTTAGGTTAGTTGTCTTTTTCTTACTCCCTTGTCATGGTCTCTTTGAAATGTTCTTTTGTATTTAAAAAAAATTTTTTTATAGTTTTTTATTTTTCATACAGTTGATTTAAAAAACAAAACAAAACATTATGTTACGTGAACTAAGCCAGACTCCAAAGGACAAATATATGAATATATTCCATTATATGAAAAATTTAGAACAGGTAAATTCACAGAGACAGAAAGTAGATTAGAGGTTACCAGGGGCTGGGGGAAGGAGAAGATGGGGTACTATTGTTTATAGGGAAAGAGTTTATGTTCAAGTGATCACAAGTTTTGGTAATGGATGGTAGTGACTGTTGTACAACATTGTGAATGTAATAATGCCACTGAATTGTACACTTAAATATGGTTACAATATACACACACATCATGATTTTAAAAACATATCACCTGGAGGGCTCGTGAATATACAGATTGCTGGGTCCCCTCCAAAATATTGCATTTCTAATAAGTTTGCCACTTGGTGGTCTGAGGACCGCACTTTGATAACCACAGACAAGAGGCACTCTCCTGTACTGCTGGAATAACCTTTCCAAGGGAAATTTAGCTCATGTCCACTGAGAAACACTTATCTCCCCCAGACTCAGGTGAGCATACACTGTCAAAGAATGCTTGACTCAATAAAGACAGAAAATCTTCCTTCTGAGTGACACGTTCTTTCTTCATTATGTTAACAACTGATGAAACTAAGAAGTTGTAAGTATAGGCATGGTACAATATAAAAGTTTCAGATCCTGACTTTGTGCGACATAAGGTATATTACTTCAGTTTTTTAAGCCCCAGTTTCCTCATCTGATAAATGGTAGAGAATACTGCCTGTTTCATGGAACTATTTAAAGATTTTAAAGAGGTAATACATGGGAACACTCTGGCCTGCCTGGCACACAAAATGTCCAGTATATGGCAACAATTGTTGCGGTCCTGCTCACAGAAGACATCTTTAAGGTATCTTTTGCATACACTCAGTGTTGCCTGTTCAGGAGTGCTTTGGTGTCCATATTTATTATAATCATTAAATTTTTCTTTCACCCCAATGTTACTGTCCCAGAGTTAGATCCTATACATGATTAGAATGTGAGATTAGGGAGAAAACTCTGTCAATATAGACTGAAGGCCTCTCCAGTTCCATAAGTAATCTTCCGAGTTTGGAGAATAACACTGTGTTCAAAGTGTCTTCTGGGAGAAGTTTCTCTTTAAACATCTAGAGGTTTTAGATGGGCTGAAACCAGACATAACTGCCTACTATCTGGGTAACTGGGGAAGTGTTTATTGACATCTTGGTTTATTAAAAACTATGGGGAAGCTGAAAAATCCTAGAAAACTTGGCAAAGTAACTTCAGATGGAATGCGTATGTTGTTACACAAACTTATTAAGTATAAATCCCTTGAAAAGCAACTTTAATTTAAAATAAACAAATAAATAAATCCCAAAGGAGAATTCTGGTCTCAACATACGACAGCAATTGTAATCGTTGGATCACTGTTGCCCTTGTCTGGCATCTGCAAGAGGAAATTATATACTGAACAAGTATGACTTCCATTTGATTTTCAACCTTATTGCAATATTATCAGAATATGTAGACTCTGGTAGTGCCATTCATTTCAAAACGAAATCACTTAAATTTGCAGAAAAGCCCCAGGATAAAATGGATTGAACCAAAATTGTTTAGCTCCCTTCCTGGGTGGTAGGACTCTAACCTCGCCAAATTACTTACTTCAATTCAGTTTAGAGGTAGAACAGTCTAAGGATAGATTCCAAATATTGAAACAGAATTTGTTAACCACATTCCCCCTCCCCCAGCCAATGTCAAAAGCATGATTTTGTTGGATATTCCTTCCAAACTCCCTATTAAAGACCTGGGACCAATAAAATCCTAGCACCTCCAGAAAAGTTTCAGGAAATCTGTGAGCACAAAATACATAAAGTATTTCTCTTTGCTTCTTTTCTATTGTGCAGATAATTGTCTCTTGTGAAAGAACACCTTTTTCTTTTCATTTTAAATATGTTTAAGATTTGTGTACATCAGGAAGATGAAGTTTACATAAGCTATCATTTTATTTTTATCATTAGACATGATGGGACAAATGTGCTTCTTTGTGCCAAAGTGCAATGGAAGTGTGGATGCAACATATATCAGTCTATTTTGGAAACACACTGGACAGTATGGCTCTTGATCATAGAAGGCATGATGCAAAAGGATCTAACTTTATTAAAATACTACATGTCCTGACATGAAAGTCTATGTTAAGGGGCTAGGAAGATGGTGAATTAGGAGACACAGGGCAAAAAAAATGTCTCCATGAAAAACGCTAGATAAAAGATAGAAAGTGCTTGAGAATACCAGTTCCAGCGATGCACACGTCTCAGTGTGTGGCGTGCATATTAGCCTTTCCCATATCTGCAGGTAAATGTCCTGGAAGTAGGAAGGCAGAGGTCTGCAGAAGGGGGAAATTACCATGCCCCATACAGCCATCTTTTCAGCGGGCTGGGAATGCCCCCGCATGGTGCCGCAACCCAGAGCTACGCTGCACAGTTCATGTAGTAGAAGGTGCTTCCCACACTCCGTGCACATGCATTAGTATCAGGCATGGACGATGGCCTTTTGCACAACAGTATCTAATTGTCTCGGAGCTAGGAAGGCAAAGGTCTACTAAAGGGGGAATTTACCATGCCCCGTACAGTCATCCTCTCAGTGGGCTGGGAACGCCCCTGCACGGCACAGTGGGCCAGAGCATCCCTAGGGGATGGCACACACCTGTGACACAGCACAGTCTTCCCTCAGCAGAGGCCCTAGGAGGGCACGGCTTAGAAGAGGGACCTGCACGGAAGTCCCAGGGACCATACACCAATACCACAGACTTGTGGGTCTGCAGCAGAGACAGACTGTGAGGTGACTGAACTGAAGGTCTGGACTCCTGTAACAGCTTTAAGTCACCCGGAACACCTGGGAGATCTGATTATTAAAGCTGTCCTCCCTTCCTAACTGCTCAGACACACCCCCCACATTCAGGGCGGGCAGCAACAACTAAACACGGAAATTTGGTGCACCAATTGGACTCCAACAAGATTCAGTCCCCCACTCACCACAAAGACAAAGTTGGGGAGAATTGGCTTGAGGGGAATAGGTGGCTTGTGGACACTACCTGCAGGTTAGTAAGAGAAAGTGCACTCCAACAAGCTGGAGCTCTGACAAATTAGAGATAATTGTTCAAATAAGCCTGCATATCCTAAAAGAATACTATCAAGATAAGCAAATGCCAACAGGCCAAAATCAACAGAAAATTTTAAAGCATATGAAGAAACCAGAAGATACGGACAACCCAAAACCAAACACCAAAATCAAAAGATCAGAGGAGACACAGTACTTGGAGCAATTAATCAAAGAACTAATGACAAACAATGAGATCATGACACAGGATATAAAGGACATGAAGAAAACTGTAGAAGAGCATTAAGAAGAATCTGCAAGAGTAAATAAAAAAAATACAATCTTATGGAAATAAAAGAAACCGTGGATCAAATTAAAAAGTTTCTGGATACTCCCAGTACTAGATTAGAGGAAGCTGAGAAGTGAGGAAAGAATGGAAAGTGAAAGAACAAAAGAAAACAATCAGGAAAAAATCAAAATGGATCTCAGGATATAACGGACAACATAAAGCATGCAAATATAAGAATCATTGGTGTTCCAGAAGGGGAAGAGAAGGGTAAACGTCTAGGAAGAGTATTTAAAGAAATTGTTGGGCAAAACTTCCCAAACCTTCCAAAAAAACATAAAAACACAAATTATAGCTGCCCAACAAACTCCAAACAGAATAAATCCAAATAAACCCACTCCAAGACATATTCTGATCAGATTGCCAAATGCTGAAGAGAAGGAGCAAGTTCTGAAAGCAGCCAAGAGAGAAGCAATTGACCACTTACAAGGGAAATGGCATAAGACTAAGCAGTAACTATTCAGCAGCTACCATGGAGGTAAGAAGGCAGTGGCATGACATATTTAAAATAATGAAAGAGAAAAATTGCCAACCAAGAATTCTTTATCCAACAAAGGTCTCCTTCAAATTTGAGGGAGAGCTTAAATTTTTCACAAATGCTGAGAGAATTTGCTAACAAGAGACCTGCCCTACTTGAGATACTAAAGGGAGCTCTATCGACAGAGAAACAAGAAAGGAGAGGGAGGTATGGAGAAAGGTTCAGAACTAAAGAGAGTCAGTAAGGTTACATTAAAGGACATTAAGAGAGAGAGGGGAAAAATATGTCTGACAAACAGAAACCAAAGGATAGGATGGCTGATTCAAAAAATGCATTCACAGTAATAACGTTGAATGTAAATGGATTAAACTCCCCAATTAAAAGATATAGACTGGCAGAATGGATTAAAAAATATGAACCATCAATATCTTACATGCAAGAGACTCATCTTAGACACAGGGACACAAAGAAATTGAAAGTGAAAGGATGGAAGAAACATTTCATGCAAGCTACAGCAAAAAGAAAGCAGGAGCAGCAATGTATTTTTTTTTAATTTTTATTTTGAAATAATTTCAAACATATAGGACAGTTGCAAATACAATCAAACCCCATACAGAGAACTCCAACACCCCCCTACGGCCAGATATCTGTATTTACCAATTTTACATCTTGCTACCTTTGCAGTACCTTTCTCTTTTTCCTTCCTTCCTTCCTTCCTTCCATTCTTCCTTCCTTCCTCTCTTCCTCCCTTCCTCTCTCCCTCCCTCCCCCCACCTCTTTCTTTCAACTATATCTATTATCTTTCTATCAATTATCTATCTACCCATTTATCACCTTCTGAACATCTGAGAGCAGCATACATATATCATACTCCTTGAACTCATAACACTTCCATGTACATTTCCTATTAACAAAGATATTCACTTATGTCATTAACTTAACTGCAGTTAATTCAAGAAAATTAATATGGATATAAAGCCTAAATTCTATACTCCAATTTTTCCTTATGCACCCTTTGAGCTTTTCTCTTCCATTCTTAGATCCACTCAGTATCATACATTGCACTGATTAACTCTTAACTCTTTTTTTGAAATTAACAATATCAAAAAAAAATTTTTTAAGAAGATACTCAATAAAAAAACATTTCAAAGAAACCATAACAAGGGAGTAAGAAAAAGACAATTAACCTAAAATAACTACTTTACTTCCAACATGTTTCTACTCTACCCCAAGAAAATAGCCTAATATAGCAACATTTCTGTGAACTTGTTCCTACCACACCCATCAGAAATTAACAGATCATAGCCATTCCTGGGCAGTCCCAGAACGTTAAATTTACCCATGATAGCTTATCTGTTCTTATTGGGTTATCGTTCCCCCCTTCATTAACTGCTCTCTCTCACTAGTTCCCCTACATTCTACATTATAAACCATTTATTTTAGGAGTGTGTTGTTTAACCTCCAGGTGTCTGTGAATTTTCTAAGTCTGTGATGGTTATTGGCTTCTAATTGTATTCCATTGTGGTCAGAGAATGTGTTTTGAATAATGTCAATTTTTTTAAATTTATTGAGGCTTCTTTTATGTCCCAGCATATAGTCTATTCTGGAGAAAGTTCCATGATCACTAGAGAAGAATGTGTATCCTGGTGATCTGAGAAGTGATGTTCTATATACGTCTGTTAAATCAAATTCATTTATCAGATTGTTTAGGTTTTCAATTTCCTTATTGGTCTTCTGTCTGGTTGATCTCTCTACAGGAGAGAGTGACATGTTGAGGTCTCCCACAATTATTGTGGAAACATCCATCGCATTCTTTAGTTTTGCCAGTGTTTGTCTCATGTATTTTGTGGCACCATGATTGGGCACATAAACATTTATGATTGTTATTTCTTCTTGTCAAATTGCCCCTTTTACTAATATATAGTGGCCTTCTTTGTCTCTCCTAACAACCTTGCATTTGAAGTCTATTTTATCTGAGATTAACATTGCTACTCCTGCTTTCTTTTGGCTGTAGCTTCCATGAAATAATTTTTTCCATCCTTTCACTTTCAATTTCTTTGTGTCCCTGTGTCTAAGATGAGTCTCTTGTATGCAACATACTGATGGTTCATATTTTTGATCCATTCTGCCAATCTATATCTTTTAATTGGGGAGCTTAATCCATTTACATTCAATGTTATTACTGTGAAGGCATTTCTTGAATCAGCCATCCTATTCTTTGCTTTATGTTTGTCAGATATATTTTTTCCCTCTCTCTCTTAATGTCCTTTATTGAACCAATATTAAATCTCTTCAGTACTGAACCTTTCTCCATATCTCTCTCTCCTTTCTTTGTTTCTCTATTGGTAGGGCTCCCTTTAGTATCTGAAGTAGGGCAGGTCTTTTATTAGCAAAATCTCTCAGCATTTGTCTGTGAAAAATTTAAGCTCTCCCTCAAATTTGAAGGAGAGCTTTGCTGGATAAAGAATTCTTGGTTGGAAATTTTTCTCTCTCAGAATTTTAACTATGTCGTGTCACTGCCTTCTTGCCTCCATGGTGGCCGCTGAGTAGTCACTACGTAGTCTTATGTTCTTTCCTTTGTATGTGGTGAATTGCTTTTCTTTTGCTGCTTTCAGAACTTCCTCCTTGTCTTCAGTATTTGACAGTCTGATCAGAATATGTCTCATAATGGGTTTATTTGGATTTATTCTATTTGGAGCATTTATGCTTTGTGTATTTATACTGTGTAGAAGGTTTGGGAAGTTTTCCCAACAATTTCTTTGAACACACTTTCTAGACTTTTACCCTTCTCTTCACCTTCTGGGACACCAATGAGTCTTATATTTGGACGTTCTATTTTATCTATCATATACCTGAGGTCCATTTCAATTTTTAAAATTTTTTCCCCATTCTTTCTTTTGCTCTTTCATTTTCCATTCTGTGGTCCTCGAGGTCGCTGATTCATTGTTCAGCTTCCACTAGTCTTGTACTATGAGTATCCAGAATCTTTTTAATTTGGTCAACAGTTTCTTTTATTTCCATAAGATCATCTATTTTTTTATTTACTCTTGCAATTTCTTCTTGATGTTCTTCTAGGGTATTCTTCATGTCCTTTATATCCTGTGCCATGCTATTCTTCATGTCCTTTATATCCTGTGCCATGCTCTCATTGTTCATCTTTAGTTCTTTGATTAATTGCTCCGTACTGTGTCTCCTCTGATCTTTTGATTTGGGTGTTTGGGTTTGGGTTATCCATATCATCTGGTTTTTTCATATGCTGTAAAATTTTCTGTTGTTTTTGGCCTCTTTGCATTTGCTTTACTTGATAGAGTTCTTTTAGGATATGTAGGATTACTCAAAGAAGAATCTCTGATTTGTCAGATCTACAGCTTGGTGGTGTACACTTTCTCTAACTAACCAGCAGATGGCGTCTGTGAGTCACCTATTCCCGTCAAGTCAGTTCTCCCCAACTTTGTCTCTGTGGTGAGTGGGGGTCTGATCTTGTGGGGTCCAATTGGTGCACCAAGTTTGGGTGTGTTGTTGGTGCTTTCCACCCTGAATGTGTGGCATGTATCTGAGCAGTTAGGGAGGGAGGGCAGCTTTAATAATCAAACCTCCCAGGTGTTCCTGGAGATTTAAGGCTGTTGCAAGAGTCTAAACCTTCATTTCAGTCTTGCCACAGATTGTCTCTTGCCACTGACCCACAAGTCTTTGGTATTGGTGTATGGTCCCTGGGATTTCCGAGTGGGTCCCTCTTCCAAGCCATGCCCTTCTAGGGCCTCTGCTGAGGGAAGGTAGTGCTACATCACAAGGGAGTGCCATCCTTCAAGGGAAGTTCTGGGCTGCCGGGTCATGTAGGTGCGATCCCAGCCTGCTGTAAGGATGCCTGTATGGGGTATGTTAATTTCTCCCTCTTCGCACAGCTCCGCCTTCCCAGCTCCAGGACAATTAACTGTGGGTGCACAAAAGGCTAATGTCCACGCCTGATATTGTGGCGTGTGCATGTGTTGCTGGAAACACTTCCTGTCCCACTGGGTTTTTTGGTGCAGCTCTGGGCCGTGGCTCCGGTGCCGGGCAGGAGCGTTCCCAGCCCGCTGGGAAGATGGCTGCAAGGGGCATGGTTTTTTTCCCCTTTTGGCTCACCTCTGCCTGCCTCGATCCGAGACAATTAGCAGTGGGTGTGCAAAAGGCTATCTTCCACACCAGATATTGAGGCGTTCGCACAGCCCATTCATACTGCGCTTCACTGTTGTGGTTCTCGCTGCTGTATCTGCAGCCACTTTTAGGTTTTTTTAAAAAAGAACTAGTCCACCTCCAAAGGCCAGCCCTCAGTTTCCCCACACTGTTGCATGGCTGCTGGATATTCAGTGGCTTACTCACTTGTTTCTTAACGCAGACTCCCAGTTTCACCAAGTGCACGGTCACTGTGGATTTAGCAGACCTTCTCCAGCTTCTGCATCGCTGGAACTGGTGTTCTGGGTCACTTTCTGGCTTTTATCTAGTATTTTTCATGGAGTTATTTTTTTGCCCTGTCTCTCCTAGCTGACATCTTAGGTTCCTCAGGAGTAGCAATATTAATCTCAGATAAAATAGACTTTAAATGCAAGGGATGTTATGAGAGACAAAAAAGGCCACTACATACTAATAAAAGGGACAATTCAACAAGAAGAAATAACAATCATAAATGTTTATGTCAATCAAGGTGCCCCAAAATACATGAGACAAACAATGGCAAAACTAAAGGAATCAATAGATGTTTCCACAATAATTGTGGGAGACTTCAATACATCACTGCTTCCTATAGATAGATCAACCAGAGTGAAGCGCTAAACAATCTGATAAATGAATTTGAATTAACAGACATATATAGAACATTACATCCCAAATCACCAGGATACACATACTTCTCTAGTGCTCATAGAACTTTCACCAGAATAAATCATATGCTGGGACATAAAACAAGGCTCAAAAAATTTAAAAAACGTGGAATTATTCAAAGCACATTCTCTAATCACAATGGAATACAATTAGAAGTCAATAACAATCAGAGACTTAGAAAATTCACAAATACCTGGAGGTTAAACAACACACTCCTAAACAACCACTGGGTTAAAGAAGAAATAGCAAGAGAAATTGCTAAATATATAGAGACGAATGAAAATGAGAACACAACATATGAAAACGTATGGGATGCAGCAAAAGCAGTACTGAAGGGGAAATTTATAGCTCTAAATGCATACATTAAAAAGGAAGAAAGAGCTAAAATCAAAGAACTAATGGAGCAACTGAAGAAGCTAGAAAATGAACTATAAACTAATCCTAAAACAAATAGAAGTAATAACAAGGATTAAACCAGAAATAAATCACAGAGAGAGAAAAGAAAAAAAAAAAAAAAAAAAAAAACCAAGAGAGAATAAATAACACCAAAAGTTGGTTCTTTGAGAAGGTCAACAAGATTGACAAGGCCCTAGCTACACTGACAAAATTAAAAAGAGAGAAGATCCAAAAAAACAAAATAATTAATGAGAGAGGCAACATTACTGCGGATCCCGAAGAAATTTAGACACTCATAAGAGGATACTATGAACATCTGTATGCCAACAAACTTGAAAATGTAGAGGAAATGGACAGTTTCCTGGAAACACATGAACAACTCAGACTGACCAAAGAAGAGGAAGACTTTAACCAACCAATCACAGCAAAGAGATCCAATCAGTCATCAAAAAGCTTCCCACAAATAAATGCCCAGGGACAGATGGCTTCACAGGGGAATTCTACCAAACTTTCCAAAAAGAACTGACACTGATCTTCCTTAAACTCTTTTAAAACATTGAAGAAAATGGAACACTACCTAACACATTTTATGAAGCTAACATCACTCTAATTCCAAAATCAGGTAAATATGCTACAAAAAAGGAACACTACAGGCCAATCTCCCTAATGACTAGAGATGCAAAAATTCTCAACAAAATACTTGCAAATCGAATCCAAAGACACATTAAAAAAAATCATAAACCATGACCAAGTAGGGTTCATTCCAGGCATGCAAGGATGGTTCAACATAAGAAAATCAATCAATGTATTACAACACATTAACAAATCAAAAGGGAAAAACCAAATGATCACCTCAATAGATGCTGAAAAAGCATTTGACAAAATCCAACATCCTTTCTTGATAAAAACACTTAAAAGGTAGGAATTGAAGGAAATTTCCTCTATATGCTAAAGAGTACATATTAAAAACCCACAGCCAGCATAGTACTCAATGGTGAGAGACTGAAAGCCTTCCCTCTAAGATCAGGCACAAGACAAGGATGCCTGCTGTCACCACTGTTATTCAACATTGTGCTAGAAGTGCTAGCCAGAGCAATGGGCAAGACAAAGAAACAAAAGGCATCCAAATTGGAAAGGAAGAAGTAAAACTGTCATTATTTGCAGATGATATGATCTTAAATCTGGAAAACCCTGAGAAATCAACGATACAGCTACTAAAACTAATAAAACAAATTTACCAAAGTAGCGGGATACAAGATTAATGCATATAAGACAGTAATGTTCATATACACTAGAAATGCCTAACTGAAGAGACACTCAAGTAAAAGATACCATTCTCAACAGCAACTTAAAAAATCAAGTACCTAGGAATAAACATAACCAAAAATGTAAAAGACCTATAAAAGGAAAGTTACATAACTTTACTAAAAGAAATAGAAAGAGACCTAAAAAAGATGGAAAAATATTTCATGCTCATGGACAGGAAGACTAAATGTCATTAAGATGACAATTCTACCCAAACTCACCTGCAGATTCAATGCAATCCCTATCAAAATTCCAACAACATACTTCGGAGACATATCAAATTTCTTTGGAAAGAGAAGATGCCTCAAATTGCTAAAAATATTCTAAAATAGAAAAACAAAGTGGGAGGACTTATACTCCCTGACTTTGAAGCTAATTATAAAGGCACAGTAGTCAAAACAGCATGGTACTGGCACAAAGACAGACATATTGATAAATAGACTCGAATTAAGAATTTGGAGATAGGCCTGCAGATCTATGGTCAAATTATCTTTCATAAGGGCCCCCGAGCCAATGAACTGGGACATAACAATCTTTTCAACAACGAAGATAATGTAGGGAAACATTTTCAAGACCTTGTATTATGTGGTCACTTCCTAGACCTTACAACAAAAGCACAAGCAACAAAAGAAAAAAATAGATAAATGGGAACTCCTCAAACTTAAAGCTTCTGTACCTCAAAGGAATTTGTCAAAAAGGTGAGGAGGCAGCCAACTCAATGGGAAAAAATATTTGGAAACCATGTATCTCTGAAAAGACTGATATCTTGCATATATAAAGAAATCCTACAACTCAACAACAATAGTACAAGCAGCCCAATTATAAAATGGGTAAAAGACATGAAAAGACACGTCTCTGAAGAGTAAATACAAATGGCCAAAAAACACATGAAAAAATGTTCAGCTTCACTAGCTATTAGGGAGATGCAAATTAAGACCACAATGAGATACCATCTCACACCAATTAGAATGGCTGCCATTAAACAAACAGGTTAACTACAAATGCTGGAGAGGATGTGGAGAAATTGGAACTCTTATTCATTGTTGGTGGGACCATATAATGGTTCAGCCACTCGGGAACACAGTCTGGCGGTTCCTTAGAAAACTAGATATAGAGTTAACACTTCAATCCAGCAATCACACTTCTTGGTATATACCCAGAAGATTCGAAAGCAGTGACACAAACAGATATATGCATTCCAATGTTCATAGCAGCAATATTCACAATTGCCACGAGATGGAAACAACCCAAATGTCCTTCAACAGATGAGTGGATAAATAAAATGTGGTATATACATATGATGGAATACTATGCAGCAATAATAAGGAATGATGTTGTGAAACATATGACGACATGGATGAACCTTGAAGACATAATGCTGAGCAAAATAAGCCAGGCACAAGAAGAGAAATACTGTATGTTACCACTAATGTGAACACTGAAAAATGTAAAGTAAATGGTTTATAATGTAGAATGTAGGGGACCCAGAGATAGACAGCAAACAGTGAAGGGGGAACAATAATCTAATAAGAACAAGATAAGTTAACGTGGGTAAACTTAAAGTTCTGGAAATGCTCAGGAATGACTAAGGTTTGTTAATTTCTGGTGGGTACGGTAGGAAGAAGTTCACAGAAATGTAGTTATCTTAGGTTATCTGTTTTTCTTATTCCTTGTACCAGAAAAAGTAAAAAATCTGTATATTTTCTTGGGGTAGAGTAGGAACATATTGGAAGTAATGTAGTTAGTTTAGGTTATTTGTTTTTTCTTATTCCTTTGTTTTGGTTTTGTTTGAAATGTTTTTGTTTTTTTATTGTCTGTTTTTTTAAATTTTTTTGATAAAGTTAATAAAAACAAAAATGAAAAAAAATATGCAGAACCCCCCCGAGGAGCTGGGGGAAAATGCAGAGGTGTTGGGCTTCCTCACCTGGATGTTTGCTGATGTTCTCACAAACATTGAGGTGGGGTGGTTTGACGTGACGAACCCTCTATCACAGGACTTGCTCTTAAGCCTGTTACTGCAAAAGAGAGGCTAGGCCTGCTTATAATTGTGCCTAAGAGTCTCCCCCTGAATCCCTCTTTGTTGCTCAGGTGTGGCCTTCTCTCTCCAGCAAAGCCAACTTGGTGGGTGAAATCGCTACCCCCACCCCCCATGTGGGATCTGACACCCAGGGGTGTAAATCTCCCTGGCAATGTGGAAAATGACTCCCGGGGAGGAATCTGGACCCAGCACTGTAAGATGGAGAACATCTTCTTGACCAAAAGGGGATGTGAAATGAAATGAAATACAGTTTCAGTGGCTGAGAGATTCCAAATGGAGTCTTATGCACTATATAGAAAACTCTTTTTAGGTTTTAATGAGCTGGAATAGCTAGTAGTAGTAAATACCTGAAACTATCAAACTACAACCCAGTAGCCTTGCATTTCGAAGATGACTGTGTAACAATGTAGCTTACAAGGGGTGACAATGTGATTGTGAAAGCCTTGTGGATCATACTCCCCTTTATCTAGTGTATGGATGGATGAGTAGAAAAATAGGGGCAAAAAACTAAAGGAAAAATAGGGCGGGAGGGGGGAACAATTTGGGTGTTCTTTTTTTTACTCTTATTTTTTTATTCTTATTTTCACTTTTTCTGGTGCAAGGAAAATGTTCAAAAAATAGATCACAGTGAGGAATGAACAACTATATGAAGGCAATGTGAACAATTGATTGTATATTTTGGATGACTGTATGGTGTGTGAATATATCTTAATAATAATAATAAAAAAATGTCTATGTTAAAGCCTCTTAACAGGTTTGCTTATAACTGAACCAAATAAAAGAATTCAACTAGGACTGGAAAGACCTTCATGTGGTCTAGAAACAGTGATACCTAGATCAGAAGGGAAAAAAAAAGGAAACAGTTTCTCTACTAAACATTAAAAGTAATCAATATCATAATTACAAATATTTCATTAATAACATATCACAGGGGAATGGGTAATTAAAACATTTCTCCTTGCCAAATACCTGACTAGAACTACAACTATCTCCCAGGGCAATAAGCTCCTAGTTTTTATCAGTTATGTAACAGTGAGGCTGACAAATCTTATTTTCTGAGCATCTTTTGGAAACTGCAAAGGCTGTTAATATTTTAGAATTGGTGAAATATTTCTATGCCAAGCAATGGAAGCAAAATTTTCCATTCCTAAAATGGAAGCATAACTGCACAACTGTAATTCTGACCTCTGGTAAAAAGGCTCAGCTTGTCACCATAACTCAAGGTTTTCTACAATGGCTGGAATTGACATTGATGATTCTGCTCACAATGCTGAAAGAAGTCTGGTCTGTTGGTACTGCTAAATTCTCAAATCATGGCACTGAATAGTACTGTCTCATTAAGAGGTTTTGACAGGGTATAGGGGAATATAAATATGAAATTTTTATCTATATAAACAAGTATACTGACATAATAAAGGTTAATCTTTAACCCAACCCCGGGAAATACCACTCTGGAAACAGTTCGACAGGGAGGAGTTAATTTTTTAAACACAGTTTAAAGAATAAAATTGGCAATGGAATTTTATTCAGTCACAAAAAGAAATGAAGTACTGACACCATACAATGCTGATGAACCTCAAAAACATTACGCTAAGTGAAATAAGCTAGACATACACGATCACATATTGTGTGATTTGATTTATATGAAACATCCAGAGGAGGTAAATCCAGAGACAGAAAATAGACTAGAGGCTGCCAGGAACTGGGGAGAAAGGGGAATGGGGAGAGATTGCCTAATGGGAAGAGGATTTCCTTTTGGGATAATGAAATGTCTTGGAACTAGAAAGAGGTGTTGTGACTATACATTTTAAATGCCACTGAATAGTACACTTTAAAATGATTAATGGTTAATTCTATGTTATGGGAATATTACCTCCATTAAAAAAGAAGAAGAAATCAACCATAATTAATACACCATAAAATTTAAAAAGTTTTCATCTTTAAGGCTCCTTGGCCACTAATATCAATGTTGCCAAGTGATTTGTGACTTTGTGTTTTCTTTCTTCCTTCCTTCCTTTCTTTTCTGGTATGTTTTCTCCATTAGACTATAACAGCATCCATGAGGGAAGGGATGACAGTGCCTGGTACACAGAGGACAGTCAATATTTGTGAATGAAAAAAAGAAAAGAAAATCTATAATCTTCTTGGTCAACCTGAACACGTCTCCACCCCAGCAAGAAGAGGCAAAAGACAAATAACTATTAAAAGTTCCAACACTGAAGACAGTGCTTCCACAGGCTTAAAAAGAGTCCCCAAATCTGCCTATTTCTCTTAGGGAAAAATTTAGGTCTCAGAATTCTTCTGAAAATTTATATTTGCCTAGACATCACTGAAATTTAAACAAAGGCTCAAAATCCTTTCCTTGCTTCTAGAATCAATAATGTTCATCTTGCCAAAGATCATCTAACTGATACAAGAACAAGGGAAATGATATGGCAGGAATTTAATTTGAAGACTCTTGGAGAATTCAGCACTTCCTTGGCAAAGCCTGAAAAGTCTTGGCAGCTCTGCATGTGTCTGTTACCATAAGCCTTGAGAAGTCAGCACTTGCTGCCATTAAAATAAAAATTGTAAGTTGGTTGGGTGTCAAAGAGGATAGATAAGGTACACTGCTTGACCATTCCACAATTTTAACTTTTTATTCAACCCAAACAATAGTGGACTTTTCAATATGTGCCGTGCTTCAAAGCCCAATTCAGGATTTTAGTTTTATTTGAAATTTGTTTATATTTTTCAGTTTATTCATTTTTATATTTAAAAAATGAGAGAAAAAAGAAGTGACAATTACTGCAAAGATTTTTATATTCTATGAGAAGGAAATCAATTTCTTGTGCAATACAAAAAAATGTGCAGTATCCTGATGATGTAACTTCCAAGACTATCAAATACTAGGGTCTTACCTCTAGTATCCTACTTCTCTGCTATTTTTTCCTCTGTGTTAATTAGGGAACAGAGAACTATGGAAGTCAGGATCAAAAGAGACCCAAAGTTCCCAAGAGACAGAGGAAACAGCCTCTGAGACCAGCTTTCAGTGAGAACTCATACACTCAGATTTTTATCCTGGGAGTCAATGAGATCTTTGTCCTAGAACTCAAGTTACCAACCAATTGTAATTTCCCAAACCCACTATGCAGTTTCATGGTTCCATAACCGTGGTCATGGTACTGTATCCTAGAATTTCCTCCCCATTTTCCTTGCTTGGTTTAATCATTTCTAAGTCGCAGTACAGGGGACAGCAATCCAGGAAGCCATCCTGAATCTCCAGATCGGGTGACAAGCTAGTTACTGGCTTCCATTATATACCCTTGCTATCTGTCTGCCTTAACACTTAGCATATTATGTTGAAATCATCTGCTTAAGTGTGTATTTCCCTTAACAGACAAAGGGAAAAAGGAAAAAGGAACTTTACAACTTTAACCAAGTAATCAAAATCAACATCACCAATAATGGGACAAATAGACATATGTGACTCCTGAAAAAATACACTGGGGATACAACATCACTTCTGTGGTATTCCTGCCAAAAATGCATAACTTAATCTGACTATGTGGAAATACTAGACAAACCCAAACTGAGGGATGCTTGACAAAATAAACATTCAAAAATGTCAAGATCTTTGTTTACTTTGCTGGGGCTGCTGTACAAAGTACCACAGACTAGGTGGCTTAAACAACATAAACTTGTATCACGGATCTGGAGGCCAGAAGTCTGAAACTGAGGTGCCGGCAGGGCCACGTTTCCTCTAGAAGGGAGCAGTGGATTCAACGCTTTTGCCCTGGCTTCTGTTGAGTGGCTGGTAATTCAATCTCTGCTTCCATCACACGTCTGTCTGTCTTTCTGTCTCATTCTCACTCAATGTGTCCAAATTTTCTCTGCTCATAAGGATACCAGTCATATTAGATTAGGGCCCACCTTAAACCAGTTTGGCCTCATGTTAACAGTAATATCTTCAAAGGTTCTATTTACAAACAGATTCACATTTCACAGAACCAGGAGTCAGGACTTAAATGTGTCTTTTGGGGGTGACACAATTCAATCCGTAACAATCATGAAAGACAAAGAAAAGACTGGGGCACTATTAGAGACTAAAACGACATGAAAATAAACGCAATGATCCTGAATCAGAAAACACTCTTTTTCTTTTGCTATGAAAGATATTAGTAGGAAAACTGTCAAAATTGGAAAGATTGGTAGATTAGGCAATGGTATTATATCAATGTTAATTTCCTGATTTTGATAATTGTACTCTACTGTGGTTATATAACAGAATGTGGCTGTTTTTAGGAAATACATACTGAAGTATTTAGCGGTGGTACTTTTAGCAATTTATGGAAATGGTTCAGAAAAAAACAATTATATATATATAATTATACATATATTGGGGAGGGGAGACAAACAGAGAGAAGTAGGAAGAGGGAGGAAGAGAGGGAGGGAGGGAAAGAGAAAGCAAATACAATAAATTACCAACAATTAGGGAATTTGGATGAAAGTATATGGACATTCTTTGTACAATTTTTGCAACTTTTTTGTAAGTCTGAGATTATTTCAAAATAAGTTTAAAAATTTTAAAGTACAAAAACATAAAGATTAAAGTTTTCATTTTAGATGAGAATAATAAACTATGGAATTAAAAACGTGTGTAATGTACTGGGTAGATGAGAAGATCTGCAGTAATTACTTTTAAAATGAAATCCGTTGTTACACAGACTGCTAATTGGAATTTGGCATGATTCCAGGTTACTGACACTATTTCCAGAATTAACCCAACAAGCTAGACAGCAGAACAATAAAAGGTATTTCTTTATTGTGTTGTCATAAATGAGAAGCAAGAACACTCCAAATAATGCTGCAATGTCTACCAACTTTAAAAAAATATATTTTTCCCACAGGCTTTACAGGCTAAAAAATACCATTTCTGCCTTAAAGCCAATCATCCTACAAATAACTATAACAAAAATGTAAGGGACTATATGTAGTACTGGTATTAAAAGTTTTAATCTATTGATGCTCACTGCTAGCAATTATATCTATGACGCTGGTCAATTTAGTGAGCTGGTATTTCCTATGAAAAGATTAACTGTGCTAGCTAAAGGTGCTACAAAACAAAGAAAAATAAAATTTTGTCTCTGCCATCAGGAAATTCACTATTCAATTTAGGGAACATGCACATGTAGAAATAAATTGTAGAACCAGGTATAAAGTGGAGCCTATCAAGACATGTGAGAATTGCAAGGAATGATAAGGGCAGGCAGCTCTTTATAAACCTCTGAAGAAGGCATGGATGTGAAATGGTAGGAAAAAGTATCTCTCTATGTGGCCCAGCCACATAAGTCACTTACCGGAAGGCAGATTCTGATGCAACATAAGGAAACAATTTCTCATAGAGCTATTTAACAGCAGAATAGATGGCCTCGTGAAGCAGTGAGCCTCTCATTGCTGGATATATTGAAGAATAGGCAAGGTAATCTGCCAGAGATGTTGCAGAAGATTCTTGTGTTATCTAGGCTCGATCTAGGAACCTCTAATGCAGGGTTACTCAAAGGTGACACTATGGACAGGTTTCTTAACAGTGGCATAAAGGCCAGATAATTCTTTATTGTAGGGAGGTGTCCTGTGCACTGCAAGACATTTAGCAGCATCTCTGGCCTCTATCCATTAGGGGCCAGTCACATTACTCTGTCCCAGTTGTGACAAGCAAAAAATGTCCCCAAACATTGCCAAATGTCCCCGGGGGGGCAAAAGTGCTCCCAATTGAGAACCACTGCTCTAAGGTCCCTCCTAACAACAAATTTCTCTTAGTCTATGTATTGAGAAAGTTAAATACTATAAAATTTCAGCAAGAGGGCCTAAGGTAGTCAGAGGAAGATTTACAGAGGAGGTAGGAATTGAGAGGGGTCTTGGAATTAAAAATTCTGAACAGAGATAGAGTAAACAGCAAGCTTCTAGGCTTGTATAAGATGGTATAAGTTAAGATGTAAAGAGGTAGGAAAAAAACAAGGCTGTAAAGGGATAATGAGGGAGCCAGTTGGCCAAGGGTTCAACAGCAGATAAAGCTATAAGTATCTGCAACGTGTTCAAGGAATTTTAAATGTAAAGGTAAGTTTGCTTAGGTTGTCATCTTGACCCATCCATCTCTTAGGGAAGTTAATAGTAAATGCAATGCTGAAAGAGAAGACATTCCGTGAAAACGATAGGATGCTGGAGAGTCAGACAAAACACCACATTAAAAAACACTGGCTTAAGAGTTAAGAAATTTTTACATGTTTGATTCCTTATGTGCCATTGTTCACTATGTTTGAATTACACAGACCTGACTTCAATTTTAAACCTTAAGAAGAGAAGTTGAAAGCAGGCAAGCAAGTGGGGAAAGAGACCACAACTTACCAGGTACCAAACTGAAATGAAATCTTGTTTAGTAAAAAATGGTAGAATATTAACATTCTGCTATATTCAAGGAACATTTGCATGCCAGGAAGACTGGAATTTGCAAGTGCGTGGATGACCAATACTTTAGTCTTAATTTTGTTTGGTTCTATATTATCCAGACCTCGACCACTAGAGGGATTTCTCAAATCATACTGGGAGTATGAGGGAACTCAAGTTGTGGCATCTGAAAGGGGGAAGAATTTGCTCAAGATTTGAGTTCATCCTTAAGGACCAAGCTGCCTTTAAGTGGGTTAGTTCCCTTCTTGGAGCATGGCTCAGATGTACTCAGAAAGGCTTCTGGAGAGGCTCAGGCTAGAAAGGGTGTATGGGAAATCTTGAAGGCTCTAAAACTGACTCTTCTAATGGAGCTCCTCAGATCCTGATGCCCGCTAGCATCCTGATGTATATACAATAGGCATCTGAAGTTCTAAGAACGCTAGAAAAGTCCCAAATCTGTGGTTAGAAGTTGAAGTGAGACTGGTCCCGGGGGCCAATTAGTATGTGTATTCAACTGCGTGAGATAGCAAACTCCCTTCTGCTTTTTCCACTGTCTTTTGCAGCTTAGAAAAATGGCCGTCTGTTTAAGCAGCTACTGAAGAACAGGAAACTGCTGGCTTTTTGTTAGAGACATATCAAACCACCTACTCTCTAAGTAAATGAACCTTTTCTAAGTAATTCTTCTCCTGCATTCCAACAAACTTCTGAAATGGGACCTCCAATTGACCTTTGCTCAGGTTCTTTATGTGTTATAATTATACACTACGATTAGAGTCATCCAAAGTTTCCATTTTATCCTCCAGGAAGGCTCAGAAGCCACTTGATTCTCCTTTATTTAGGCTCATATTCACAAAAATATTTGTATTTAAAAAAAATAGAGGAAAAAGAGACCAAAATATTTACATTAAGAGGAGATTTAAAATAAAAGCATTACAAATGCAAATGAGTTTGTACACCAGGAGAGCTTTCAATCTAGGCCCTCCTGCTGAGCCAGCCACTAAACTGCAGTACCTTCTGCCAAGCATCTCACATTAAATGAAGGAGCTTTCTTGAGGGCTAAAAAAAAAAAGTTATTAAGAGTGTGAGCTTCGGCCATTATTTCACAATTGAGTTAACGTCTATCCCAAGGGCAACATTTTGCAGCTCTTTGCTGCTGTGAGTCAGTACTTTCTTTCCATTCTTTTTTTTTTTTTTTTTTTTTTGTTAGTAAATTACTCTTTACATGTTTGCAGGTGACTACAGGCATTAAGAACAAAGTTTGGGTGCATGTCTTGCTGCTATGAATAGATGTATGCCTTTTTACAGGCAGAAATAGAAACGGCAGTCATTCTGTGATATTAGTCCGTTCAAATCAAAGCTACAAAACGAAATAAAGACAATGCTCTCTCTCGCACTCTCTCTCTCACACACACACACACACACACACATGCATGCACACACTGTACTGGTTTGTATATATTACAAACCAGTAATATATTATTGTCCCCCAGAAAAAGCCATATTCTTTGAGGCAATCTTGTGGGGGCAGATGTGTTAGTGTTGATTAGATTGTAATTCTTGGAGTGTTTCCATGGAGATGCGCCCCACCCAACTGTGGGTGATAACTCTGATTGGATAATTTCCATGGAGATGTGGCCCTGCCCATTCAGCAGGGGGCCTTGATATTAGTTTACTAGAGCACTATATAAGCCCAGACAGAAAGAGCGAGCTTGCTACAGCCAAGAGGGACACTTTGAAGAATGCACAGGAGCTGAGAGAGGAGCTGCAGATGACAGACAGTTTAAAGATGGCCGCTGAAAACAGACTCTTGTTCCAGAGAAGCTAAGAGAGGACAAACGCCCTAACAACAACTGAGAGTGACATTTTGAAGAGGAGCTTCAGCCTAGAGAGGAACGTGCTGGGAGAAAGCCATTTTAAAACCAGAACTTGGAGCAGACGCCAGACATGTGCCTTCCCAGCTAATAGAGGTTTTCCGGATGCCACTGGCCATCCTCCAGTGAAGATACCCGATTGTTGATGTGTTTACCTTGGACACTTTATGGTCTTAAGACTGTAACTGTGTAACCAAATGAACCCCCTTTTATAAAAGCCAATCCATTTCTGGTGTTTTGCGTTCCAGCAGCATTAGCAAACCAGAACACACACACACACACAAACACACACAACCCAGCAATGCCACTTCCCACTAGTGAAATATCCTCTATTAGATGGTGTTTTAGAAATTATAATTTAGTCTCCTAACATACATATTTTTCCCTATAATTAGCAATATTTGCTTTTCAAAAACATTTGGTACAATCTACACCAAATAAAATAGGCCTATCACAAGAATAAAATGGTGCAGGGCTGTGGAAGGCACTTTGGTGGTCCTCAGCAAGTTAAGGATAGAATTACCATATGACTCAGCCATCCCAAAAGAATTGAAAGCAGGGATTCAAACAGATATTTATACATCAATTTTCATAGCAGCATTCACAGTTGCCAAAAGACGGAAGTAAACCAAGTGTCCATCAACAGACAAATTGTGACATATACATACAGTGGAGTATTACTCAGCCACAAAAAAGGAAAGACATTCTGATACATGTGACAACATGGATGAACCATCAAGACATCAGGTTGAGTAAAATAAGCCAGATACAAAAGAACAAATATTGTATGATCTCACTGATATGAAATAATTAGAATAAGCAAATACATACAGTCAGAAACTAGAATGCAGTTCTACCAAGGGCTGGGGTGGGGTTGGGAATGGAGAGTTAATGTTCAATTGGTACACAATTTCTATTTGGGGTAATGCAAAATTTTGGTAATGGATGCTGGTGATGGTAGTACACATTGTGAATGTAATTAACAATACTGAATTATATACTTGGATGTGGTTAAAAGAGGAAATTTTAGGTTGTATATGTTACTAGAATAAAAATGTAAAAAAACCCACAGGACTGTAAACATGAACAGTGACCCCTAATGTAAACTACAGACTATAGTTAATAGTACAATTATAATAATACTTTTTCCATCAAATTGTAACAAAGGTACCACACCGATGCAAGATGTTAATAATGGGGTGGGGGTATATGGGAACTCTATTCTTTGCATGATTTTTCAGTAAACCTACAACTTCTCTAATTAAAAAAAATTATATTAAAAAAATACTTGGGTCAATCTACACCAAAAGCATACAAAGCAGACCAATCACAATTTTCTTACCATTGTATTTCTCACTATTGCCTGAAATTATATAGGCCAGTCCTTAAGGCCAACAGCATCAGCATCACCTGGGAACTGGTTAGAAATGCAAATTTGGGGGCCCCACTCCAGACCTACTGAATGAGCAAATCTGGGGGCAAAGCCCAGCAATCTGTTCTTACAGGCTCTCCAGGTGACTCTGATGCATGCTTAAGTGGTAGTAGGTAAAGAGAGTTCTGGATCCTGAAGCCTGGGCTTGTTATTTGAAATCACTCACTGCTTGCTCTCAGTGTTTCATTTAGTTTGTCTGTAAAAATGAGATAACGATTGTAACCTACTTCCTAGAATTGCTAATAGGATTAGCTAATACATGTAAAATGTTTACAGTGACTGCCTGGGGCTGGAGGTGAGAACAAGGATTGACTGCAAACAGATAAAAATAAACTTGTAGGGGTGATGGGAATATTCTAAAACTGTATTGATATAGATTGTGGTGATGGCTACACAACTCTATAAATTTACTAAAAATCATGAATTGAATTGTAACTAACAAGGTGAATTTCATCGTATGTTCAGTGTATCTCAATAAAACTATTAAAAAAACCTGAAGAATGTTTAGAAGAGTGCTGAATGATAATAATTATATATGGGCTCTTACCATTTAAGCCATTTGAATAGGTGATTTACCATACTGTACATGTTGTTCTAAAAGGAACTAATTGCCCTCCAAAGTGTGAAGATCTTGTTTGACCTTTTTTTTTTAATTTTCATTCTGGTAGCATTTGTGCAATGTAACACTTCCCATTTTAACCACTTTCAAATATACAATCTAGTAGTGTTAACAGCATTCACAATGTTGTTCACAATCACCACCATCCATTACCAAACTTTCCAATCATGCCAAACAGAATCTTATTCTGTTTTGATGTCTTAAATGATAGCTATGCTGTTAACTACATTTCAGAAAATAAATTAGACCTATGGCAAGCATTCTTACTATGAATACTTTCTAGACAGAAATGTGATATTCCATAGAAAATAGTAATATAGCAATAGCAAAATAAAATATAACCAACTCAGTTATATTACGCCATTAGATAACATTTCCTTTAAAAAAAAAAAAAAAAAAAAAAAACAAGTGTGTATATTTGCTCTAACTCAGAACAGCAGGCTTCTTTATTACCATCCCTATTTCAATAAGCAATGACTCACCCAACCCTCTGTGTTGACTATAATACAGGTAAGAGGAGCAAAGCAAGAGAGAATACAAAACGAGTTCATTCTTCTTCATGACTCCCTGGGATGGTTAAGTTCATGTGTCAACTTGGCTAGGTTATACTGTCTAGTTGTTCAAATAAAAAAAACCTGTTTGTTACTGGGAGGGATTTTTGTGGACTTAAATCATTTGCCAGTTGATTGCATCTATGGCTGATTATCTGCAATCAACAAAGGAATTCTTCAGCAATGAAAGGAATCTCCTCATTCAACAGTTAAGAGGCCTTAAAGAAAAACTGAGGATTTCAACAGTCAAAGAATTCTATCTCTACTTCAGCCAGCTGGCTTCTCCTGAAGAATTTGTTTAAAACTTCATCAGAGTTCTCAACACGAGGCCTACCATAGGAATTTGAACTTGCCAACCCCAGTCATGTGAGCCAATGCCTATAATAAATATCTTAATCTATCTCCTGTTGGTTCTATTTTTCTGGAGAACCCAAACTTAACACACTCCCATAAATCTAGTCTATGACTCCATTATTATCTGCCTTCACAAAACCTGATAACCCCTTCCTTTTCTTCTAGATATTTTTCATTAGTTCTCCCTGACTAAAATAACCTTAATTGTCCAGAGCATTTTATCCTTGATGCAGTTAATATAATGAATAGTTTGGCTGGCCTTTCTTCCCACTTTTAGTTAACAATGTTATCTGAAATATTTGACATTTAAGGATATTTTAGAGTATATATGTACACATGCTTATATTGACTTTTTAACTATTGCATGTATTAGTGCTATAGGGAACAAAAAGTAGAGGGTAAAATTAATTTGCACCTAAAATTGCCTACAAATGATCATCAAGGGCAGGGGTAGGCAAACTTTTCCTATAAAGAGCCAGATATTAACTATTTTAGGCTTTGCAGCAGGTCATGCTGGGCTGCAACCACTCAATTCTGCCATAGTAGTGTGAAAGCAGCCATTGACAATACATGAACGAGTAGTCATGGCTGTGTTCCAACAAAACTTTGTTTACAAAAACAGCCAGCAGTTGTAGTTTGCTGTGTTTCCCAGTGGTATCCCTAGGAACACTACTTTCAGGGGATGTTAAAAGGTAATGTGGGGAAAAAAAGTTTATGTATTAAGGGCCCATGTTAAAACAGATTTGGGAAAAACTGTGAAATGGGTTTCTTTACTACAGCACTTCTCAGAAACTTCAAAATGCTAATGTGCACTGTGAATCTCCAAGGGATAGTCCTTGAAATACTTTTCAAAACCTCAAGAAAGGTATTATGTTTCTTAAAAGCATTTTAAAAAATATACAGAATTATTAGCAAGCCAATATTTTAAAAATACCTACATATTTTAAATATTCTGAGGGGTGGTCACCTTTCTAAAATGTATTATATAATTCCTACTTCTAGAGGTATAATATAGAGATTCTAAATTAACTTATTCTAGTTGGGGCAGGGTCACTTTCAGTCACTTGATGTTGTACTCTGTAAGATTATAGTGTTGTTTTTTTGGGGGGAGCTTTTTCCAGGTAATCTAAATTTCAGTTATTAATTCTGTTCTTAAGTCCTCTCTGCCAACCAATTCCTTCCAATTCCCAATTTAAAAGGTCCCAAGTCAGCATTTCCTATAGTATTCCACAAAATGAATTCTGGGAAATGTTAAAAGGTGTTCAAGAAAAAAAAATATTTAGTGGTCAGAATAAGTTTAAGAAATGCTGTTCCCTCTTAGGAATTCAAAATGAATATTAGTTTAGTAAAGATGCTGAGAGGACCTGAAATAAACAACAACAACAAAACACAGTTTAAATTAACCCAGCATTTCCAAATGTATTTTGAAGCACCCCCATTAATACTGCTTGGTGAAAATTCTACACACACACACACACACACACACACACACACACACACACACAAGCTAATTGGAATTCTTACAATTCTTTGTATATTAAGAGTCAATAACCTTAAAGTGATGATAGGCTTTACGTTTATTCAAGGATTCAGAAGATTTTTTCCCGTAATTCCACATAAAAAAATTTCATGGTGAGATGCTTTCAGATACCAGAAGTCTGGAATGTTACTCTATTAAAATAAATGTGTTTTTCTCCTTTCAGATCATTAATAATAACACTGCTTTATTAAGTTTACACCCTCATACCCTTAATTTGTTCTCCGTTGTATATAAGAAAAAATTTATCTGTAGCTATTAATACTACTGCTGAAGCCTCTATGGCTTACTTTCATTGTTTTTCTTCCTCAATAATCACCATTTTTTCATTTTAGCTACTTTTAATTAATACAACTCCTTTACTTTGATGTATTTTTCAAATGTTTCTGAATATATGTGAGATGTTAACAGAAGAGCAAAAAGAAAATAAACCCCCTGTAATTTCACCCAAGTTTATCAACTATTCATATTCCTGGTTCAACCATCCAAGTTTGTGTTAAATAAAACAGATCCTGTACGTGTCATTTGAACCTATTTTTTTCATGTTATGATGCAGTCTCTACTGCATCTTCCCACTTAATAAATACTGACCTAATAAAAATTTAATGGCTCCATATTAATATTCTACCATAAAAAATACCATAATTTCTTTAATCAAATTACTGTTGCTGGATATTCAGGTAGTTTCTAATTATTTTGCTAACACAAACAACAATGTGATGAAAATCACTGGCATGTATCTTTGGGTATTTATCCAATTAGTTCCCATGGTGGACTTGACTCAAAACACTTGTCCCGTAGTCTCTTAGTTGGCAACATATAGTATCATGTAAGCCCGCATCCCTGGTGTTGGCTGATTGGATTAAAGGGCAGCAAACCCCAGATTGTCCTGTGATCCATTATACATCTAGAACAGATGAGATGGGCCAGTCAGATTTCCTCTTAGGAATGATAGAGAATGGCGCAGTCTTCAGGGAGAATATGATTCAGGAAATGTCTGACAAGACTATGATAGCCTTCAATAGGCCATATGCAATCCTTAGCTATAACACAGAAATTGTAGATGGTGAAAGCCACAGGTAGAGAGAGGCAGACTCCCGCAGAGGTGCTATATATCATGATAATAGTGGTGTGCTCGGGTGAGGAAGACCCAGGAGCTGTTGTTGATGAAGCTTCTGGATCACAGCTTTGACAGCAGAGAGCGCTGGGTTTAAGCTCTGTTTCTGGTACCAGCTATATGATTCTGGGAAAATTATTTAACCTTTGTAAGTCTCAAGTCCTTCATCTCTTAAGTGGGACTAATAACAATTCTTACCTCACGGGAGCATTGCATGAGAAGATAATCTAAAGTGCATCCTAAGTAGTAAGTGCTCACCATAGTTAGCTCTTGTAACTATACATAGTCATAGTATTATTATTATGACCTGACCACTTTGTATCCAGAAAACCATCAGTTAATGCATTCCCTAGGGTTTGGACAATTGGCCTTTTCTAAAGGCCTCTGTACTCACACCCTTGTAGTAAGTTTAGGAAACCTGAATGAATCTCTTGCAAGCAAAAGTACCTAACTAGAACAACCCCTTAAGACAAACTCCTCAAGCTGGGATTGATATCTAAGAGAAGTATAACTCTTTAAGAGAAACTCCTGTTGCAAATTACCCATATTGCACATTGATGTGAATTGATTCCTCTGAAGGAATTGACTTACACAATACCTGAATTCTAGAAATGCTTGATACAAATGTCTTAATACAAATGGCTTTTATAATATGATGTGTTTTCTGTGTTAAAGTTCAATATGGGTCTCAGAATTTAAAATCAGAAATGTTTAGACAACCTTGTTCACAACTAGAGGTGCCACAGTGAATTGGTTCTAGGTAAATACTCAAGAAGGCAAAGGATGGGAAAGAAAGAGATGGCTCCACTGTCCAATGCTTTCAAGAACAAATGACTAATACAGAAAAACATGCCCAATCCATACCCTTTCCACTATTATTAAAGCAGTGTGGGGTGGAACTGTCTCTCCCTTCTATATACCCATTCATTTTCTTTCCTCCCCTACACCCTTCTCCCCTCTGCTTAGACTGCTAGATATTGGATCAATACTTTCTCCTTCATTTCAAACTGATTTCAGAGAGTAGGAGGTGTGAGGGGGAGGGAAGGAGGAAGGAGGAGGAGGAGGAAGAAGAGAAAGAGGAGGAGGGGAAGCCAGAGTGAAGTCTCAAATTTGTATTTCTTACTGAGGGAGACTCTTCAAAACATATATGGCCAGGCTCTACCCACTAGGATAAGATTTATAGTGAAAAAACAATGATTTCTTTCTGAGTTCCGTGCATATCTGCCTATATGACATCTGGTAATATCTGGAAGAAACCAATATTAATGAGTGGGCTCTCAAATTCTACACATGCAAAAGAAAAATCAAACATCTCCAATGCTCTCTTTGGTAACCTCAGTCAGGCGTTTATCTTAAAGATATCAAACACATTGTTTAAAAGTTTAGAATGGGAGTACAAAAGCAGTCACAATACATCAAAAACTTTAGGTGCATTTTGATGAGTTTTCCAATTCCTTCCTTAGTAAATTTAGTTTTCTATTTTTGGAAGACATAATCCCCATGCAAACTGCTTACAGTTTAGATGGGTCACAGTGTCAAGGGTTTCATGAGAACCTCAATCAATTCCTGCAGTACCCTGTGTATTTGCTAAGGACTTAAAATAGGGACCTAGTTCTTTACAGTTGCAGTTTCAGGATCATAAACACAAACAACCACCTGAGACCACAGAGGACAGGATATGAGCTACTTATAGTAATACTGAACCAGTGGACAAGAATAGCAGGAAAGCTGCATATTTTCTTATAGTGAAGCCTTTGAAGTAAACTATTTATTAAACATTATATTACAGTGTTTGAAACAAAAATCTTTGAAGGCAGGTTATCCTACCCTGCACAGTGTTCCACTGCTACTGAATTGCTTCCTTTTCCTCTTAGGTTTTGTTTTTCCATTTGTGAAAATGAAACCTGAATTGTTTTTCTCCATCTATGATTGTTTTTCTCCATCTATGAAAGTAGCTGACACGAAGCACTACTTCTGGCAACAGTGTCCGTTAATAACCATAATGTCCAGGATGAGGGCATTAAAGACATATATGGTAAACCCATTTCTCTCTACCACACACTTCTTGTGTTTATCAAGAAGCTGTTCTGTAAAATAAAGGTAAGCAACTTGTTTTCTAAAGAAAACTGGTTACACTGAATGATGAAATAAAATGACTAAAAATGACAAGAATTCAAACAGGAGGATTTCATTTTTTTCACTTAAAGCAAAATTTATCTGTATCTTTCCTATAAACTAACTTCATAACTATATACCAATATGCCTGGTTCACTTAGCATTTTTCTACTTCTCAATCATTAATGTATCCTAGATGCTCTAATAACCAGTCTCACCTTAAAGAAATGTTCAAAAGAAGAGCAAAGGAGTGATATGGTTTATTCTTCAAACCAATCATTAACTTAAGAGTCTCTGCCTGGGAAAGGAGTAATGAGAAGCGAAACTCCCAACGAGCTGACACGTGGTAAAATGTACAGTAGAATCCTGGCCTTCTCACTGAAAGGTGTCTATAGCTTTGTATTTGCTGAGAGGAGAAAAGGACAGTGCCAGTGCTGGACATATTACTGGGGTCTGTGTCAGTGTGGTTGGAGACAGCGGGAAGCTTTTTAAAATCTAGGAATACATCAAAGGGCTAATGTAGATTAAGCCCTGCTTCTTTTTTTCTAAAAAGCTCACTTTTGTTCCTAATATAAAGACTTAGATGGTATTTCTTTAGATCATAAAGCAAGTTCTACTTTTAATGCTGGATTAAAAATTATAAAAGTAAAAGATGGCTTTCACTCACTGTTCTTTTTTAAAAGATAAATGCAGGAAAAGACCAGTCCAGGCCAAATTTATCTCTTGCTACCCTTCAAGGATGTTGACTAAACCAAGTATGATGTTAGAACAAAGTCAAATTTGCATGACTTAGTCATTTTTTTTTGGTCAATTACATTAGACACCTTAGATAATATACAGTAGTACTTAAGGTATGTATCCTCACTATAGAGAGTGTAAGATAAAATAAAGTTATATGCATCCTCACTATAAAGAGTATAAGACAAAATAAACAGTTATATGCTTACAACTAGTCCTCGAAAATAATAGAAAAGCTTGTCATATCAATAGAATAACTGTTTCTAGATGGATTAACTCTTCCACAAGGAAAAAAATGAGTCCACTGGACTCCTTCAACAGCCTGCCTCTATACTTTTTTAGATTTGCACCCATCCTCAATTCCATCCTTTTAGCTTACGGAGGTATCACTTTCCTGTTCACTGTTAGGCAATCCCATTGAACGCCTGATTTGTTCTTTCTCACCTCCCCTGCCTCATCAGCTATACCGCTTCACCCCGCCCTACTGTCTCCTGTTCTGAAACTAGTTTGAGTCATTTCAATTGAAACAGTTAAGTTCTCCCTTAACTGCATCTCTTCTGGTTACTGCCTTCCCTTCCCCACAGTTGTCTGCTCTGGCCTTCATTACTTCACTTCTGTTTGCAACCAAACCTTCCACAAAGTGGCTTGCTTTCCTACTGTCCTACTTGGCTAACAACATATCTGAGGCATTCAAGTACTAGATACTTCAGGGAAAAAGACTGAGTGTTACAGAAATGTTCATATTAGAATGAAGAGAGAAAACAAGACATTAATGAACTTTTAAGACAAAGCATAAATTATCCTGATTATGTATATTCAATATTTTAGGAATAAAACTACTGTTTCTAAAAATATGCAATTGATAGAGCTAGTGCATTGTAATAACTTAAAGATAAGATGTGCCTTAGTTTTCATCCTAGAAATTGTAAAATTCATATTATAATACTTTCCTTAAGAAGTCACATTTTAGAGTTCTCTCATGATTTAAGTTACAGGACATGAGATTCAGACCTTCGTGAATGTCATGCAAGTGGCAAGAAAAACAAGTTTTGGCCAAGGAAAATTTCACTTTCTCTGTGGACTAAGAAACCCAGTTCATGTGAACAAGAATGTTCAACAAGGAAGAGCCACTTTATAACTCAAGATGTGTTGAGGCAGAGCATGCATTTTGGTTTAATCCAGTTTAAGTGTTTCACAGAGAGGTTAGCTCATAGTTCTTTTAGAAACGCAAAAAGGTGTACCTCTGGAAGTTGCCCTTCCCTCTCCCAGCCAGCCTCCCATTTTTATTTTAAAGACAGCATGGTTTTAGACATCTGCTATCCCACTGTCAATCTCTGCTAAAAGTGATAATTGATGCTTTAATCTGGGAACTGTTGCTCAATACACAAGAATTTAATGTCAATAGCTTCTGCATGCTGATAAAATGAGTGGGTCACCCTATGATACAGAAAGTCCCTTGGTCTGGATACTTTTTTATTCAACCAAAAAAGAAATAGGATGCTTACTTTTAGTTCTAATAAATGAATAAGTCAGGGCTTTCTTCTGGACTAAGAGGGGCTCTGTGTGTGAAGGTAATTACTATGTGTATCTTGGCCTAATAAGGAAGATCCTTGTTACCATGAAGAGTCTGGTGGTGGAGATCTTGCAGAAAGTTGTTCTGTTTCCAAATCCATAGAAACAGAAAGGATATAAGTGGTTCCTAGGGGCTGCAGAGGAAGAGAGAATAGAGAGTAACAGCTATTGGGTATGGCATTTCTTTCTGGGAATAGTTGTACAACTCTGTAAATATGCCAAAAGCCATTGAATTTTACATTTTAAAAGGGGTAAATGTTATAGCATGTGAATTATATCTCAATAAACCTATTACTATTAAAAAAAAAAAAAAAAAAAGCTGACCTGTCGGAGTTTTATAAAGCAAATACCATACCAATCAATACTACTGCAGGAAGCTAGGGAAAGAATTTGGATGAGCAGAAATTACAATTGTGTTGGGTTAATTTGGGGGACTAATATAGAGCTTGTTGAAAAGAGAGACATTTGCTAATGACATCACAAAGTACAAGTGAAATAACAACACGCTGAATCTCTGCCTCATCTGACCTGACACAAAGGCCAAATGTCAAGTTGTAATTCAGGAATGAAGTCCTGTAAAGTTAGAAGGGAGCAAGTAAGCAAGGAGCTAAAGAAGACTCTTCTTAACAAAATACCTAATAAAAGTGGGCCTATCAGACTAACCAGGGGAACTTCTACTAGTGGAGTCGAATCGCTGCCAATGATACTTTAAAAGACCACTGGCATCAAGTACAAACGGAAGCATTAAGTATTTAGACATGAGTAGGCTATTTCTTATTCAAAATGGAGTAATTCTTTAAGTTTGGTATATTTTGGGTCTCCATCAGGAATCCTGTATCCCTTAAGAATATGTGAGGATTTTTCCTTGTGATAATTCATAGTGATTTCCTGACTACAAGATTGGATGCCTCTGTGGTAGGTGGACTTTTTGGTTTTGGTTTATTTTTGAGCAACAGGAGAGACTTTATTTGAGGGAAGATAGCATGGCCTCTTTTCCCAGAATATAAGGGACTTTATCTGAAAGAGTCCCAGATGTTTGTTTAACACAAGTTAGTACTGGGGCTATGAATGATGTTTATCTAGCAAAGGGGTTCAATGAATTATCATCTGCTTTTAGGAAACATCTCAGAAACTGTGGTTATACCTTACCCTGAGTGAGAACATTTTTCTACATGCAATCTATGTGTGTGGGTTCTTTTCCTTGCCCTGAACCCTGAATAAAAAGTCTGACCAACTTATTTGATAAGTCCTACCAGTTCTAGTTCCATGAATCCTGCTACCACGATATGAAGGGCCCTATTTCCCCTCTTTTTATAGAAGAAAAATTAATTAGGCTAGTCCAGAAAAAGGCATTCTAGGCATCACAAACAATCCTATAAAGCTAGTCTAGTAGAATTCCCAGATATTCTTTATGCCTTTGGGGCTGGCTAAGGAAGTGAGGAGACTTACTGACTGTGACTTTTTAATTATAAGGCCCACCACTGTGGGCTTGACTGTGAAGAGGCAGGACAGTCTTCTTGATTCAGGCAATTTATTCCTAATAAAGATGGCAAGTGTCAGGGGAACAGCTCAAGGGAACTGTTCACTTCTCTTATGAGAACTAGGTCAGAGATGGTGACTGTGCTGGGGGAGTGGATGCAAGTCTTCTGGATTCCCAGTTAGGGACTTCCTTCCTAGGCTCTCAGATTCCCCAGCAATGCCTTTTCTGACAGGGAATGGGTAGAGAAGATCGCTACAGGACACCTACCCAGTGTTAACCAGATTATGGAGAAGCTACAGTTCAGAGTGCAAGGGAACAGATCCTTACCAGAGGATCTTCCCAAACTCTTTTGGTTTCTGTTTCAACCCTGGGAAGGCAGACAGCTGTTTGTGCTCCTGGAACAATTCTAAACTGTTCTCTAGGCACCAGACAAAACTAGGTTGTTGAAGACAGACAATTTCCCAATCAAAGAAAAAAACCCACCGGGAAATAAATATGAATCCTCAGACCTCCCATTCTTCTTCAGGGAAATAACAATGAATTAGTCGTCTGAACTAAAAAGAGTAAATTAGACTGAGGCCAGTTCACAGCTGATAAAAGTCTTAAAAGTGTCTTATAACCTCGCTCACCAGTTAAAGCTGATAACACTAAGAGGCAATTAGCCTGTATTGCTCTACACACTTGACCTGACCTTTGCTTTTATCAATTGTAAGCCCTATACTGGTAACCTCTCCTCAGTGATCTCTTGGTAGAGGACAAGATCAGTTAGTTACCTTTACCCAAGGGAGGAGACGGGCTTCCTCTTCTCTCCCAGGCACCAGGAATAAGGAAAGAAGCTATCAGATCAAAAGGCTGAGAAATATCAGGGAGTAGAGGGTTGAAGGAAAGCATGGGGCTGAGGGACTACTCCCAGAGGAGTGCACACTTTATGGGGCCCACATTTAATCATGTTCTCGCAATAACTCTGGCTCTGATTTTGTTTGTTTATAATATCCATGAGAGTTCCTAAGTTGCATTCTCCAAACTTCCATTCAATAAGGAATATCACTGTTCTGCCACATCCCCACTTCACCTCCCAATATTGATACAATATTGTATGGAGAATTTTTTAAAATAATTTGCTTAATACTTCCCTTCCCTTCATTTGCAAGACAGATTACCACCTTACTCCAAAACACCACCATCTCTCGCCTGGACTGTCTTACGGGCCTGCCAACTGATCTCCCCACCTTTATCACGATTGTCTCCAATTTATTCTCAAACTAGAGTGATCTCTTCTAAACTCAAATTTATTATGTCATATAGTTCTCCCATCCTTCATTCCTGTCTCCCAGGCCAGAAACCCTTGAAAGGTTTTCTACAGAATTAGCAACTCTGGGGATGGGGCCCAGCAAACAGTTTTTAACAGCCCTCTAGGTAATTCTGATGCATCTTACAGAGTAACCCAGCTCTAACAGCCCATGCCCCTGTTGTCCCAAGGCTTTTGCGCGGACAGCTGAAGGTTCCTCCCTCCCTTCCTCACCTAGGTAACTCCTCCTCACTATTTGACCTCAGCATAAGCACCACTTTTCAGGGAGCATTTCCTAACCTCCCTGTAATTCTGCCACATCCCCACCTCAACCCCAGGTTCTCATAGTACTGTGGCTATCACCTTGATGGCACCTGTCCCAGTTCTAGATGTTCCTTTGTGTGATTACTTGATTAACATCTATCTCTCCTGTCAGAAAGAGACACAATAGAAAGTTTACCAACTGTACTCACTATTGGACTGCCAGCACCAAAATAGTGCCAGGCACATAATGAACAAAAAAATAAATGAGTGAAAGGGCACCAGAAACTGTCTTTTCAGAGGGAAGACTTGGGGGAACCCTTCCCTTACGAGAAATGGCAAAGGAACATGAAACAAGGGAACAAAGTCTGTGGCTCACACCTACCTGTCAGTAAGGGGAACACAGATAATATAGGGAGTGGCCTCTGTGTCATATGCTGTTCTAAGAGCTTCACATGTTAGCTCATTTAATCATCAATGGAGGGTGTGAGATAATAAGTAGCTTTCCCATGGGTAGATGCATAATAAGAGGCAAAACCAAATTCTGGACTAAGGCAGTCAAGCTCGAGTTCACACTCATAACCACTCTGGCTGTGCAGCCTCCCCAGTCATTATAAATGATTGGAAAGGGGAGTAGAAATGTCCAGCAGGCAAGGCATTCCAAGTCAAGAATCTGTGCGCATAATAGGTTCTAGAGAGAAACAACATCTTCTCATCTCTGTATTCTAATCATTGGCTTGGGGGCCTTATCACAGAGTATGTGGGAATAAATGCTTATGCGTTGATGGTTGGAGAGGCAGACTGAGGGAAGAATGAACGTGAGAATAGCTACAACCTAGTGTCAGTGAGGTGCTCTAGAAGTCCTTGAAGTCCTGTGCAAAGAAAAAGCCTTCCAATTCAGTGAAGAAGGGAAGGAGCTTTTTTTAAAAATTCATTTTATTGAGATATATTCACATACCATGCAGTCACACAAAACAAATTGTACATTCAATTGTTCACAGTACCATTACATAGTTATGCACTTATCCCCAAAATCAATCCCTGACACCTTCATTACCACACATACAAAAATAACAAGAATAATAATTAAAGTGAAAAAGGGCAACTAAAGTAAAAAAGAACACTGGGTGCCTTTGTTTGTTTGTTTTTTTCCTTCTCCTATTTTTCTACTCATCCATCCATAAACTAGACAAAGGGGAGTATGGTCCATATGGCTTTCCCAATCACACTGTCACCCCTCATAAGCTACATTTTTTATACAATTGTCGGGAAGGAGCTTTTTGCCCTTGAATTACAGGAGGTGGTAGACAAAGCAGAAAGGGAAACCTAAATAGGCCTCTGTTAGGGATCCTTATCGGTCAGATTTGCTAAAAATCAAGAGAGGGTAGCATGCCTTGTAACAACAGAAGAGAAAAATGAGAGTTGTTTTGTTTGTTTTACAAGACACTTCAGAAAAAGTATGGTAATAATCCTAGCATATGCAGGGACTGCTTTTTGCTATCAGAGTAGTTTTCATTCTTCACTAACACTAAAGACATTGGCTATGTATTTTTCTATTAATGTAAACCATTCCAGAGCTACATGGCCAAAAGTGGCTATGGAGTGAGATTTACTAGAAAAAATTACTCACAAAACAAACAAGTACACATCTCATCCTCCTTTAAATATCAGAAAGTTCTCCCCCTCCCCAACACACATACCAAAAATTAAAATCCCACAAAATATTACTGAACCATTCAGAAAAATAGGCATGGATTTTAAAAAGTTAGTTTCAAATGCTGTAGCATTTACACTTAATCACTGAGAACTGAAAGTTCTATAATTTATATCAAACCATAAATACGCAGAAAATATTCCAGCTTTCAGTAGTATCTTCTCACTCACTGAATTTTCAACAGAAATTAGAGACACTAGATCTAAATCAGTTGCCCTCAGGAAACAGCTTTGAAAACTAGAAATATCGCAGGATCATGTTCATAAAGGTGAATAAAACTTTACTCTTGGGTATAAAATATTTTTCCACAGTACTAAATTTAATTATTATTTATGGAATGATTACTTTGTGCCATGAACCATATTACACATGTATTATCTCATTATTTCTCACAATAGCTGGTGAGGTAGATACTGTTATTACTCTCATTTTACAGACCAGGAACTGGGCTTATAGAGTGTTAATAAGGATAAGATCAAATAGCCAATAAATAAGTGGTCTGCATGACTTTAAAGCATGTACCCTCAATTGTTATCCTGTAAATTACCTTTTTTTATAAAAACAGATGGGAAATACATAATTAAATAACTATAAAATTCAAAAATTAATTCAAGAAAGGAAGCAAGATATTTATATTTATGTAGAGACTGAAGACCACAAAACTTAAAAATAGCTCTCACATTCAAATGGGAGAAAAAAGTGAAAAGTTCAGAATCCAAAGTCTTCAGCTTATCCCCTTATTCTACTTCTCACAAGAACCCTCAGCTGGGTATTCTGCATGCAAACTGGCTGCTAAGTCCTTCAGTTTTGCTATGAAGAGTTAAATGTGATTCTGTATACAAATGGATTTGATACTTAGCTTCACTGAATACACTAGCTGACACGGGTATGATTCTTATTTATGGTTTAGACTTCTGTCCTATTGAAATTGGTCCATTTCCCAAGTACTTTGAACTTTGTTTGCTACATAATAGGCATTCAACAAATAACAAATACTTGTTGAAAGAATGAATGAATGAATGAGTAAACAGATCACAAAATTCCAGTGGTGACAGACCAGGGCATTTTTTTTCCAGTTTCTGCAAATTTTCTTCTGTAATTTTCTTTTTTTATTGGAGAAGTTGTAGGTTTACAGAAAAATCGCACTGAAAATACACATTTACCATATACTCCCCTCATACACACACAGTTTTCCCTATTATTAACACTTCACATTAGTGTGGTGCCTTTGTTACAATTGATGAAAGGATATTATAATTGTACTGTTTTTGCCAATTTTGAAGTGGTGACTCAAAAAGATACTTAGTCTGTTTTTCCCTCTTAGTGTTAATTAAATACAGTGTCAGTTATTACATCCTTTACAAACACATGTAGGTGGTCTATAGAACAGGATTAATACTTAAATGACTAAGGAATTAAAGAGCTAGTATTTGAAGCTTGAACAAATGTTTTCACTATCTGAGTTTGCAAGGCAATATGTCAGTTCATCGGCAACAAGAAAAAACTTCCCAGTAATGTGCAAAAAATATTATTACTTGGTTTAAATCTCAAAATGTTACAAGTATTAATTTTCTCTTCTATGCTGATTACTCTTTTTATCTCTCTTTATATGATGACCTTCCTGCATGTGTTTCAATTAAAAAAAAAAGGAACCTAGGAAAATGAAAGGAACTACTTAATATCAAAACTTGTATTTGAGGAAAGAAGACACAGCATAATAGAAAATAAACAAAAATTAAAATCTATATGCTTTTTTGCTTCTTTAGGGTTAAGTTTGTTTAAAAACAACCCAAACAAGCAATGCAACATACAGGTGTAGCTACTTCTGCATTAATCACAACTTTTAGGAACCAAGGTGGAATCCTACCCAGAGAGTACTAAAAACAAGTCCTGGGCCTCACTCCACGAAGATGGTAGAATAAGATGCTCCAGGGTTCCATCCCTCCATAGAGGCTTTGAGCAACCAGCAGAAACTGGCAGAAACATCTTTCTCAGAGCTCCAGAAAACAGTTAAAGGGTTGCAGTAGAAGGACAAGTGCTGAATCAAGGAATAGGCAACTTGAAAATGGTAGGATCTCATGGCCCCCTTGCTGGTCCCTCCCCAAACCCCTCAAGAGAGAAACGACACATCATGTACAAGGAAGCCTTGATAAAACTGAGTGCCAATTTCCCACTAGAAACCACAGAGGCGAGAAGGTAGTGGGAGACACAATTAAAGTCCTAAAAGCAAGCAACTGCTAACCAAGAATTTGGCAAAATTCTCTGCGTTCCCGTGTACTAAAGCTGCCATTATGCAAAATACCAGAAACAGATTGGCTTTTAGAAGGGGATTTATTTGGCCATAAAAGTGTCCAAAGTAAGGCATTAACAAGAGGATACCTTCACTGAAGAAAGGCCGATGGCATCCAGAACACCTCAGTCAGCTGGGAAGGCACGTGGCTGGCATCTGCTGGTCCTCTGCTCCCAGGATGCGTTGCTTTCAGCTTCTCTTTAACCATCTGTGGATTCTCAGCTTCTCCGGGGTAAACTCAGGGCTTCATCTCTTAGCTTAGTAATTCCAAACTCTGGCTTCAATGGCTGTCTTCAAAATGTCTCTGGGTGTTTTCTAAGTGTCTTTCTCTGTGTTGGCTCTTGTGGGTCCTCCTTTCTTCTCCCAGGGGCAAACTCTGGATTACATATCTCAGCTTCTCTCCAAGATGTCTCTTTCAGGTTCTCAGAGCCCCTTCTCTCCATGAAATCTCTTAAAGGACTCCAGTGATCTAATTAAAACCCACTCTGAATGGGTGGGGTCACATCTCCATGGAAATAATTTAATCAAGGTCTCACCCACAGTTGGGTGGGTCACATCTCCATGGAAACATTCAATCAAAAGGTTTCACACAAGATTGGATTAAAAGATCATGGCTTTTCTGGGGTCCATAACAGTTTCAAACCAGCATAGTCTGTCCAAAAGTGAGAGAGAGAAATTAAGATATTCCCAAATAAAAGCTGAGGGAGTTCATCACTACTAGACTGGCCCTGTGAGAGATAATACAAAGAGTTCTGCAGGTTGTATAACCAGGATGAAACCTGACCAAAAGGTTGCTCATAAAAACCTCCAACTTACGTCTCTGCTTGAGTTCTGCTTATTTCCAGAGAAACATAGCAAGCAAACATCCGTAGGAAGCCGTTGAGAACTGCAGCTCTTACAGCCATTGTCCCCATGTTCCATGGTGAACCACAAAGTCCCCAGCCAATGACATAGCAAGAACCCATCTTGATGCTAACCACAAGTTCTTACCTTGCTACAGGTGAGGAAGCCCCCTTCCCAGAGCACGCGTACTAAGCCTCCAACCCTGACCTTACTTTATGAAATCCCACCTCCACTTGCATTAGCCACCTGTGCACACATTCTCTGGCCCTCTATAAAAGAACCACACTCACCTCCCTTCAGGGAAAAGGTGCCTTTAGGACACAAGTTCATCCTCTCCATTCTTTGGCCAAAGACTAAAATTCTTCTTTGCTTCACTGAATCTGGTTTCATTCTATTGGTGAGAGCGATACCGGACAGAAGACCCATTTCAGGGGTCTGGCCCAAGGAGGGTCGGCAACAAATTCTGGCAATTCCGTCAAGACTGCTTTGGTTCCCTCTGTCCTCAAAACACAGAGGAGGGCCCAAGGCAGTCCTGTTTGCTGTCCAGCCACCAAAGTGCCCCTCCCTGACTCCTGTAGCTGCAAACAGATAGTAACCACACTCAGTCCTTTCTGAGTTTTATCCACTTTGTGGACACAGACAGACAGGACAGGAAGTGCTCAATTACTTTCAGTTTAGCAAAAATACTAAAGGAAAGTTTGAATTTGGAGAACTCTAAGACAAAACTCCTGAGGATGTTCAGATGTGGGTGAGTCAGTCAAGGATGCCTGGCCACACAACTCCTAGCCCTGAGTGAAGGGACCCCTGGGAAGGTATCATGCCTATAGGTCTAGAAAACTGAAACATGCCTAGGCCCGGAAAACTAAAAAAGCAAAAGGTAATAAGTGACCACAAGCAAGTTTTCCTTCTGCCTTGTTTCTCTCTCTCTCTCCTTGATCCCTCTTCTCTTTCCCTCTGTCCTGACCACTCTGCAACTCTAGCCATCCTACTTCCCACAAATAGGATGTTTTAGTTTGCTAAAGCTGACAAAATGCAATATGCTAGAAATGGGTTGGCTTTTAACAATGGGGATTTATTAACTTAGAAACTTACAATTCGGAGACTGTGAACATGTCCAAATCAAGGCAACAATAGGTGATGCTTTCTCTCTGAAGACAGGCTACTGGCAATCTTGGACTTCTCTGTCACATGCAAGTAACATGGCATGTCTGCTGGTCTCTCCTTTCTCTCCTTGCTTCCAGCTTTTTGGCTTCAGTGGCTTCCTCTCTGTTTTCTGTGGCTTTCTCTCTCAGCTTCTGACTTTTCTGTTTCTGTGGTTTCTCTCTGTTTTCTGTGGGTCCGTCTTTCTTGCTTCTCTGGTTTTTCTCTCAAATAGAGGACTCCAGTAAGAGGGGGGCACACCTCGACTGAAATAATCTAATCAAAATGTCCAACCTGCTATAGGTTTATACTCACAGTAATGGATTAGATTTAAGAACATGATCTTCAAACCATCACACAGGCTTTTCCTGTTTGCCCGTACCAGAGAGCTCTGGGGGCCACTCTTGCCCTCACTGATGCTTGTGAAGCTATTTGGTCGGTGTTGGCAGAGACTATCCAAGTGCAGAAAGAAATCATGAGTGACCCCTGGGAGCCCCTGATCATTTATGTTCTATATCACCAGGGGTTGGCCAAAACTCCCCTCCCTCCCAGGGAAACCCAGAAAGAGAGCCAGCCCCTTCCCTCCCAGCTTCTTAGAGGGGTGTCCAACCTTATCATTCAAGAACTCCTTTGGCTAAAAAGAAATAACCCAGTTCTTATCCCTTCTTTGGTCCTAGAGGACTCCCTGGGGAAGGAAGGATGATCTCTCCCGGGAATTAGAGTAGAGACATTCAAAAGCTTGAGCCTCTGAGACCTAGGGCATCAGGGCCCACTGGGAGCAGCTGTCCAATCCATCCCCTAGCAGTCTGGTTGTGCAAACAACTAAACAAATTAAGAAACCTTATCTGGGCCACGCTCTGTGGAATCTGTGTCCCCAATAACCACTGGAGACTGTTGTTGGGTGGTTGGTCTTAGATAAAGAACTCCACCTCTCTGGTATGGAGAACCAGGCGTCAACCCAATACCAGACGAGAGTCCACTGGGGTACATCCTAAAACAGTGGTAATCTTTTGAATACCACCCTATGACAAAACAAAAAAACAAACAAAAAAAGAACAAAAAAAAAAATACAATATTCCTATGCATAGTGAATGGCCCCAATACAAATTAGAAGACAGGGAAACTTGGCTCCTCAATGGGTCATTAAATTATAACACAATTCTTGAATTACACCTGTTTTGTCAAAGGTCAGAAAAATACGATGAGATACAATATGTTCAGGTTTTTATGGGCTTGTACCAAAACCTGGGAATGCAAAAGCAATGCAAACTCACATCCACTTGCACTACCGCAAAAGGAGAGGCTCCTCTTTTTCCAGTTGTAGAAACACCATCTGAAGACCTTCTAGAGACCATGCCTCTGACTAGACCCTGACCCCCCATATCCAGCAGGGCCTCCTCTACAACTGTTTCCTCTGAAGCCTCTACCCACAAACCCTTCAATACCCTATCCTTCACTATACCTACAGAACTACCCCCACACGCATCCTCCTCGGTCCCAGTCCCGCAGGCCTAGAAGTGAAGCAAACTATTAGCCAGGAAAAATTCTTCCCTTAAGACAAGTTCCCAGTGGGGAAGGGGGACTAGCCATCATTCATGTCCCCTTTACAACTTCTGACCTATGCAATTGGAAAAAACTATTCAAAAGGGCTTAGAGCAGACCCAGAGGGATTCCTGAACTTAATGAAAGACATCTCTCTCACCCATAAACCTACATGGGCAGATACACAGTCCCTTCTAGGAATCCTACTGATGGGAGAAAAAAGATCTCCACACTAACAAAGGCAGTCAGGAGGTGGATCAAGACCACTGGAACAATGCTATTGGGCATCAGATTAAAAGACCAGGCAACCTAGCCATCCCTGAGAGTGACCCTGGGTGGAACTATTCAGATGGCTTGGGAAAACAGAGGCTGGAGCACTACTGGGACTTGCTTTTGAGAGAGATGAAAGCAGCAGGCAAGAAACCTATCAACTGAACAAAATCAAAACCACTGACCAACTACCCTGAAAATAAGGACAAAGAAGAAGTCCCTATAAAGTGGGGACTGGAATGTGAACAACCCTTTAGAAAGCTAAAAACCTTATTGCTACAAGCTCCAGCTCTAGGTCTTCCTGACTTAATTAAGCCCTTTCACCTCTTCATCCATGAGAAAGCAGGAGTAGCCCTTGGGGTACTAACTCAAAAGCTAGGGCCTCCAAAGTTGTAGCATACTTCTCAAAATAGTTGGATGAGAAAGCAAAGGGCTGGCCACTTTGCCTAAGGGTAGTAGCAGCCACCACCTGCCTTTTAAAGGAAGAAGAGAAATTAACTTTCCGCCAGGCTGTAACCATCTGGACACCGTAGGAGGCACAGGTCCCTGTAAGGCAAAAGGGGCCAAATGGCTTTAACCAAGAATAGCAATCCAGATCCAAGCAAAGTGTGCCAGTTTGAATATATTGTGTCCCCCAAATGCCATTATCTTTGATGTAATCTTGTGTGGGTAGACGTTATCAGTGTTGATTAGACTGTAATTCTTTGAGTGTTTCTTTGGAATGCGCCCCAACCAGCTGTGGGTGATGACTCTGACTGGATGATTTCCGTGGAGGTGTTGCTCCGCCCATTCGGGGTGGGTCTAAGTTGATTAGTGGAGCCATATAAATAAGCTGACATAACAGAAGGAACTCAGTGCAGCTGTGAGTGATGTTTTGAAGAGGAGCTACAGCCAAGGGGGACACTTTGAAGAACGCACAGAAGCTGCAGATGAGAGACAGTTTGAAGACGGCCATTGAAAGCAGACTTTTGCTCCGGAGAAGCTAAGAGAGGACAAATACCCCAAGAGCAGCTAAGAATGACATTTTTGAGGAACTGCAGCCTAGAGAGAAACGTCCTGGGAGAAAGCCGTTTTGAAACCAGAACTTTGGAGCAGATACCAGCCATGTGCCTTCCCAGCTAACAGAGATTTTCCGGACACCATTGGCCATCTTCCAGTGAAGGTACCCGATTACTGATGTGTTACCTTGGACACTTTGTGGCCTTAAGACTGTAACTGTATAGCCAAATAAACCCCCTTTTTATAAAAGCCAATCCATCTCTGGTGTTTTGCATTCTGCAGCATTAGCAAACTAAAACAACAGGAGAGAAAGTTTTGGAGCACAATATTGAATGATGATAACATAGTAACATAAGTACACTGAACAAAGATGACTGCGAGTAAGGTTGAGGGAGGAAGGCTAGGGGCAAGTAGGATGATGGGGGAAGGACAGAAGATAAAAGACTGAGACTGTATAACTTATTGAAACTTAAGAGTGGTCAATGATTGTGATTAAATGTAAAAGAATGTTTTTACATGAGGGAGAACAAACGAATGCCAACTTTGCAAGAAGTTAAAAATGGGGTGGTATTAGAGAAAAAAAATACAATCAATGCAAACTAGAGTTTATAGTTAACAGTAATATTATAATATGTTTCCACTATTTGTAACAAAGGCAGTATACCAAAGCTAAATATAAGGGAGGGGTATGGGGATTCTTGGTGTTGGTGGTGTTGTCTGACTTTTCTATTGTATTTTGTTTTAATTTTTTTCTTTTGTTGCTTTTTAATTGTCACTTTTTTCTTTCTTTTTCTTTTTTCTTTTTACTTTTTCACCTTTTCCTCTTTCTTTGTGGAAGAAATGGAAATATCCTCATATAGATAGTGTGGGTGAATATAACTATGTGATTATACAGGGAACCACTGACTGTTTACTTGGGATGGAATGTACGGTGTGTGAATAAAACTGTCCAAAAAATGAACAGAGGTATACAAGTGCTGGAGAAAATGTGGAGAAAGGGATGTATCTAATCACTGTTGGTGGGGAATTAGAATGGTGCAACCCATCTGGAGGGCAGTGTGGAGGGCAGTGTGGAGGGCAGGGCAGTGTGGAGGGAAGCTGAGAATGGGGTTGCCATACGGTCCTGCAACTTGGTTACTGGCTATGTACCTGGAAGAACTGAGAGCAGGGACATGAAGGGACATTTGCACAGAGGAGTTTATGGTGTCAGTATTCACGATTTGTAGTGGATGGCGGTGACCTGAGGGTACATTGACTGATGAATGGAATGGCAATCTGTGAATGGAATACTGAACTGCTACAAGAAGGAGTGAAGTTGTGAGGTGGATGGATATTGAGGACAGTATATTGAGTGAAATAAACCAGAAATGAAAAGAAAAATATTATAATGCCTCACTAATATGGACTAAATATAATATACAAACTCAGAATTGAATTTGAGAGCATAGGTTATCAAGGGAAGGCTTATTGTAAAGGTTCCTAGATTGTAAGCTCTTATAGCAGTTAATCTATTCCTGAACTGTAATGGTTATTTCTAAACTCTGAGATTCTGAGCTCTTTGTATATAACTGGGTCAGTCTGTCCCTGGAACATTAGTTATCTATGTAACACCTGAGACTCAGAGCCAGAGTCTGGCAGTATGATGGTTAGGTTCACGTGTCAACTTGGCCAGGTGATGGTATCCAGGTGTCTGGTCAAGCAAGCACTGGCCCAATCATTACTGCAAGGACATTTGTGGCTGGTAAATAAACCAGAAGGTTGGTTTATTAAATCATCTGTCAATTGGCTGCAGCTGTGACTGATTATATCAACGAAGGGTATGTCTTCCACAATGAGAGAATGCAATCAGCTGGATTTAATCCAATCAGTTGAAGACCTTTAAGCGAGACAGATAGAGGACCTTTAATTCTTCTTCAGCTAACCAGCAAAGTGTTTCCTGAAGAGTTCATCGAAGTTACCAGTTTGTTCCTGAGGAGTTCATCAAACATCTTCATTGGAGTTGCCAGTTTGTTGCCTTCTCTACGGAATTTGGACTTGTGCATACCCACAGTTGCGTGAGACAGTTTTATAAAATCTTATATTTATAGATATCTTTCGTTGATTCTGTTTCCCTAGAGAACCCTAACTAATACAGGCAGCTATGAATGTCAGCATTACCCCATACAGCAAATATTAAAGAGTCTGAAAAAAAAAGAGTTCAGACTTCAGTTAGAGATAGGAACGAAATGGACTTGGTTAGGATTAAGGTAAACCAGACTGAAGGGTAAAGGATAATATTGATGGTGATTTTGAAGTTTCAGCTTCTGTGTGGGGCCAAAGGAAGAGATGTTTATTAGGTGCAAGATCTATATTTTTTGTAACACATTATATAATTTGACTTGTATGGTCAGTTTATTCAAACAACATAATTACATGGAGTGTTGATTGGGGAGTGAGGTCTGGTTGGCTTGCGCAGGTTAGTGTGAAGCCCCAATACATCCAAGAACAATTCTGGCAGAGAATGAAGATGTATTTGCAAAGCCCCCTTGAGGGACTGTGGGAAAATATGGAAATATTAAATTTCCCCACCTGGGGAATTAATGATATTCTCCCAAGTATTGGGGCCTACCAAATTAGAAAGTCAAGCCCTCGATTTTGGGGCTTGCCCTTATGAAATTCGTTACTACAAAGGAGAAGCTAAGCCTACTTAAAATGGTGCCTGAGAGTCACCCTGAGATAACCTCTTTTGTTGCTCAGATGTGGCCTCTCTCTCTCTAAGCCAACTCTGCAAGTGAGCTCACTGTCCTCCCCATTACATGGGACGTGACTTCCTGGCAATGTGGGACGTGACTCGAGGTGATGAGCTTGGTCCTGGCATTGTGGGATTGAGAAAGACTTCTTGGACCAAAAAGGGGAAGCAAAATGAAATAAGATAAAGTTTCAGTGGTGAGAGATCTCAAATAGAGTCAAGAGATCATTCTGGAAGTTATTCTTATGCATTATACAGATATCCCTTTTTAGTTTTTAGTGTATTGGAATAGTTAGAAGGAAATACCTGAAAATACTGAACTGCAACCCAGTAGCCTTGATTCTTGGAGATGATTGTATAACTATATAGCTTACACTGTGGGACTGTGTGATTATGAAAACTTTGTGGCTCCCACTCCCATTATACAATGTATGGACAGATGAATAGAAAAATGAGGACAAAAAGTAAATGAATAACAGGGAGGGATGCGGTGATTGGATGTTTTGGGTGTTCTTTTCCACTTTAACTTTTAGTTTTAATCTTTTTTTGTGTATGGTAATGAAAATGTTCAAAAATTGAATGTAGTAATGAATGCACAACTATGTAATGGTGCTGTGAACAACTGATTGTACACCGGGATGATTGTATGGTATGTGAATATATCTCAATAAAATTGAATCAAAAAAAAAAAAGAATGAAGTACTGACACATGTAACAACATGGATGAACCTTTGAAAATATTATGCTAAAGTGAAAGAAGTCATTCATAAAAGACTATCTATTGTATTACTCCATTTATATTAAAGTTCCACAATAGGAAAATATATAAAGAAAGAAAGCAGATTACTGGTTGCCAGGGGCTAGGGGTGGGGGTGAGGTGATGAATGACTGCTAATAGATATGGGGTTTCTTTCGGGGATGGTGAAAATGTTCTAAAATTGTTTGTAGTGATGGTTGCACAATTCTGTGAATAGGCTAAAAACAAATGAATTAGACAACTTAAAGAATTGAATTTTATCGTATCTAAAATATAGCTTGATGAAGCTATTTTTAAAAATGGGTCTTAGAAGCAGCTATTCGCCCAAGAGGGCCACGCGGGGCAGCTTCTTGGCTGGAGTGGCCCGTCGGTCGGCCTGGGGAGGAGAGGGTCGGCGCCGTGACGTTGCACCTGCGCAATGTCCAGCAAAGCTGAGAAGAAGCAACGAGTGAGAGGCCGCGGGGGTGCGAAGGGCAGCCAAGCCAAGCGAGCTGCTCAGGCTGCCCGGGCAGCTCTGGCGCTCCAGGCTGAGGTGGGTGCCCAGCCACAAGAGCCCCAGCCTGAGCCCGAGCCCACGCCCAAGCCGCTACAGGAGGAGCCCGAGTCAAAATTTGAAGAATCAGAAGTACAGAAAGAACAATTCGAGGAGCCTCAGGGGGATGTGAAGCCCCTCTTCCTCTCCCGAGCCATGCTGACTGGACTGGTGCATGCCACATGGACGGAAGAGCATGATGCCATTCTGGAACACTTCATCCAGGACCCTTTGGAGGCCATCCTCACCATCTTCGTTGATCCCTGTTGTGGGCTGAAGCTAGATTTGGGCATGCCCATACAGGCCACGAAAGAAGAGTTGAATAAATGGTGATCCCCACCCCTCTTAGGTTCTTAGGCTAGAGAATGAATAAAACATAACATACCCAACCCTTTCACTTTAACTTTGGGAGAAAACAAACTGGTCTGTCACACTGGGACATCAAGAAGTCACCCACGCTACATCCGAACAAAAGGAATGAATTCACAAAGTTGCCCAAGCATGAGCAAAATGAAAAGAAATTGCATGGCAGTTGCAAGCGTAGTACATCAAGGAAAAAAGAACAAAGCATGTAAGAGGAAAACGTAAGTGAATGAACAGAAGGAAATTCTTCACAAATAGCATCATGCTATAGTGCAGCTTAATAAAAACGAATTCAAGTTTTTAAGAATGTGGAAGATGAAACAATGAAACATTAGAAAGAAGTAAAAGGGAGATTGCAGACTGAAGGACACAAATAAAGCAGCATGTTACAAAACAAATAGATTAGAAAACAGCAAGGGACCAAATAGCTATGGCTGAAAGTCTCTACTTCAACAGAGGAAAGGTTTGGGATAACCATGGTATGTGCGGAAGAAAAAAACCAAAGACATTGACACGATTAGAGAGAAGCTAATAGACAAGACAGACATAGATGATCTAGTATAAAGTAGAGAGCCAATAAATGAAGCAGAATATGCCTTTAAAGATAAAATACAAAGACTTTCCCTGAAATGAAGAAGGAACTGAATCTGGGAACTGAAAGGACACACCGTGTTCCAGTAAAATTTGTTACACAATGTTTAACGTCAATACACGTCATAATTAAGCAACTGAAACTCAAGGAAATTAATACTTTAGGAATATCACCTATGTGATAGTCCTGCTAAGAATATTTAACTTGACTCTAATATAGAGGAAATAATTGGACAAATCCAAGATGAGGGACCTCTTGGAAAACAACTGGCCTGGATTTTTAGAAATATCAATGCTGTCAAAGAAAGAAAAAAAAGCTGGGGGGCTCAGATGCTTATACATCATTCATGATAGCCAAAAGGTGGAAGCACTCAAATGTCTATCAACAGACGAATGGAAAGCAAAATGTGGAATATCCATGCAGTGGAGTATCATTCAGCCATAAAATGGAATGAAGTTCTGATACTTGTTACAACATGGATGAGCCTTGAAGACATGAGTGAAATAAGTTAGTGAAATAAGTAATTGCATTCTTGAGTGAAACAAGTTAGACACAAAAGGCCACACATTGTATGATCTCACTTACATGAAATACTAAGAAGAGGCAAATTCATAGAGACATAAAGCGAATTAGAAGTTATCAGGAGCTGGGGGGAGAAGAGAAGGGGGAGTTATTGCTTAACAGGTACAGAGTTCTGTTTGGGGTGATGAAAAAGTTTTGGTAATGGATGGTGGTGATAGTGGCACAACACTGGGAATGTAATTAACACCAGTGAATTGTAAACTTAAAAATGGTTAAAGGCAAATTTTCTGTTACCACAATTTTTAAAAAGCTGGAGAACTCTTCTAAATTAAAGAAGACTTAGGAGAAATGACCAGGCATGAGCCTGAATTGGCTTCCAGATGGGGAAGAAAACAGCTACAAAGGACATTATTTGTTCAATTAGGGAAAATTGAATATAGGCTGTATATTATGTGAAGTACTGCATTAAGTTAAATTTTCTGAGTATGGTAATTATAATGTGGTTATGTTGGAAAATGTCCTTGTTAGGAGACATATGCTGAAGTATTTAAGGGTGCAATCATCACAGAGAGAACGAGAGAGAGGAAGCAAATGTGGCAAAATGTTAACAATTGATGGGTCAGGATGAAGAGTTGTTCATTGTACTTGCAACTTTGCTATGGGTTTGAAGTTTTTCAAAATAAAAATTGGGGAAAAAATTCTTTAGGTCCCTATTCAGAAAAAGCAAATTACCTACAAAGGGGAAACATCTGGCTGGCCTCAGACTTCTCTGACCACTTATTGCCAGAAAACCATACCTACTGGTTCTCCAGGAAAGACCATGTGATTATTCCCAGGCAACAAATAAGCAGTGATTTTTATCTTGATAGAGCTCTACTTTAAGAAGACAAAGACAAAAAATAACAACATCAACTGAAATCCAGTCAATTAAGAAATGAATAAAACAAAAAACTCAAGAATGAAGAATCTATGAACATTCGTTTTAAAAATTCATTTAAAAAAACAATATTAAATAATGCTGGGAGTTATCGTTAGTCTACAGAGTGTGACAGTTATAAACCTGGACAATGTAAACATAATACTGTAATAAAAATTGGGAAGTGGTGGGAAAATGAGAGGGAGTATGAGAATGCAAATATCCTCGTTTTTCAAAGCAGTGACTCAACAGGCTTTAAAATTGAAAGGTAGGGAGAAAACTAACCTCTTAATATTTTTCATGATCTCTCTTATAACCTTAGAAGGAGATCATTTCGGAAGAAATAGCTCTAATGAGTGAAGAAACAGCTATCTGAAGTTTAACCATTCCTTTATATTCATTATGATTTCTTCTTATTCTATTAAATTCAAGTAAAATTAAAGTTAACACTTAAAAAAAAAAAAAAAAGAAGCAGCTATTCAAAAATTCTCTATAAATAAAATATTTGCAGTATTCTGGCCTCAGGCAAAAGGTAAAAAAGGCCATACAAGAGACGAAAAGAGTAAACATGCAAAATAACTACGACAATAACAAAAACGTAGCAGTGTTGCTATAAATCCAGGGGAATTGCTTCCAAGGGCTAATACTTAGAATTATGTAGGAAGGAGGATGTTGAGTATACCAGTCAAAAATAACTACTTTTTAAATACATGAAATAAAAACTGAGTCTTTAACTTGGAAATTTCACATTATCAGTCAAATTAACTTATTTGTTCTTGAAATTAAAGAATAAAAGAGGGTCAGTTTATAATAGTTTCAACCCACTTTACACCCAGATATTTATTAAATATTTATTAAAATGCTTTAGCTTAAAATAATACTATAGGCACCAGAAAGAAAACAAATACGAGCAATTCAATTCCATACCTTCTGTTCAATAAACTCTCTTCTCCATGGCAGGTGGTACAGAGAACTCTACCCAGGGGGTTAATCAAAATTCCCTTAGAATAATTGAAAAGCCTCTGCATTTTTTCCCCCAGAAACAACAAGAAAGTCACAGTAAGCAGAACATATAATCTTGATTATCAGCACTAAGCCTGTAGCAGCACAATGTGATTGTCCTAAGAAATTAAGTTACAGGACATAATATCATCGTGTCATAAGCTAGTTGTACCTTCCCAATCAAGAAAAAAAAGAAGAAAAAAAAGCCAAAGAAACCATAAGATAGACAACGATGATAAAATTGCCCATGTGATATTTTGCTATCCTTGTGAAGAAAACTGCATATTGTGTTGAATGTAATCATTCTCGGAGAGAGATTAGGTTGGGAGAGACCTTAGAGGTCAGCAACCCCAACCTTTCATTTTACCACAAAGAAAACAGGTTTAGAATGGTCACACAGAGTTTAAAGCATAACTAGGACTAGACATTAGATATTTTTCTGACTTTCAGGGCTCTTCTCAGGAAATATTTTTTTCTGAATATATGTACTACAAAAGGTGTTACCTAAGAAATGGAGAAATTCTTAGGCACTTCTGAGAACTGAACTTGTAAAAATCTACACAGAAGTGCTATAATTAATCATCTATGAAAGTAATGCAAAAGACTATCTCTAAGTGCATGACCAAAGAGTTTGGGGACATTCAAAGTTTCAACTGAAGTGACCTGAGGGGCAGGCTAAGGAAAGGTGAACTGGAACATTACTACAACTGAGGTAGTTGATGCAGAAAGATGATGAGCAGTAGCAGCACTGAGGTATATGAAAGAGAAGCTAAGCAGGTGGACATAGAGGGTGTTCTTGTAGAAGGTTAGAGTGATTCACCAGATTTCAGTATGGCACAGGTCCAATACCTCTCCCTTTACTCTGATTACCACACAAACTAGACTAGCTCTGAAAACTAGTTTAGTTTCCTAATCATTCTGATACTACCATTCGATCAACGTTCTAGAGAACAGTCTTATAGGTCTTAGTCATTGGAAGCAATATTCCTTACCTCAAATTAACAAATGCATATTCTGGTTTAAACATCCATTTCTTTGTGAGTTTAGTTATCATAGGTTTATTTTCATGTTCTCTGCAAAGTTATGATCTGATCTGCAGAACTGCTGAGGACAGATGGGAGACTGGAATGTGTGAGTCACTGAGTGGACAGACCTACAGACCTACCAAGCTCTTGCCTGGGCACCACTCTTACCTTCTCACAACCCCACCTTCAAACAGCAAGAGGTGCCATTTGGAAGATACAGGCTTCATTTAAAGCCCAAACATGCTGTGTGCACACATGGAGCACACAGCATGTATTTATCTAGGTTTATTTTCAACAAATTGATAAATTGATACAATATCTAATCCATCTTTTTACTCTAAATAGCTGTGCATAAGAGAGACGCTCCAACAACAACAACAACAAACTCTACTGACTGGCAAAGCCTGGACTGTAAAACCTTTTTTCTTTTTGAACAAAAATTTATTAATAATCAAGAATATGAAAAACAGCACCAAATTCCTTGGGATTATAACTGCAGATATTAAGGGACAGACTTGAATATGTTGGTCATAACTTTTTTAAGACACAAACACAGCCATTAACATTAGTACAAAAATAGGAAAACAATATATATGACATTTATATAGCTACAAAGGACCACTTCTTTCTGTAATATGGTCAAGATACCTGCAGTTCTTTCAATTTACAAATTAAGGGTAAGATGAGATAAGCTAGAGTGGACAAGGCTGGACCAGGGGACCATTAAGAGTAGGTTTTCAAAATCCTAAATAGCTTTTGTGAAAGGTTGGCAATACAATCACAGAGATTTATATAGCCGCCTTCTACAATTAATGTCTAAACCAGGGACTTTCAACCCCAGCACCACTGTCAATTTAGGTGGATAATTCTTTGTTGTGCAGGTTGTCCTGTGTATTATAAGATGTTTAGCAGCATCCCTGGTCTCTACCCACTAGATGCCAGTAGCAGCCCACCAGTTGTGACAACCAAAATTTTCTATAGACACTGCTAAATTGCCAGATGTCCCCTGGGGGACAAAAGTGCCCCAGTTGAGAACCATTGGCCTAAACTCAAAATACTGCAAAATACTGCCAGGTATCTGTATTTTCAAAACTAACCTTCATTATTTCTAAACAAAACTAACCTTCATTATTCCTAAAATCCCGTGGAGCGATAGGGTGAGGGCTGCCCAATCTTTCGGTGAATAAAGTAGGGAAGGTCAGGGTAGAGACCAATTAATTGTTCACAATACATATTTGACATGTATTCTAAACCCTAATCACTTTAAATGTAAGATAAAGTTTTCTTACATTCTAATTGGCAGGAAAAGTTCTAAATCAAATATATTTATCAAACTGCAATTTTAATCCATTTTAATACTTAGAAAAATTACACAAATAAATATTATTACCTTCGGGAAGAAAAGATCTCCCCCCTGAATACAAAAGTGTTTCACATGTGGAAGCAAAAGAAATATGAGATCATGGAGCTATGAATGGTAACCTGGAAACCTAGATCTTTAACACTCTCTGGTTAAGTGGCTAGTCTCTTATGTTCAGAGAAGAGATGGTACAGTCCAATCCTTTCTAAACTGCTCTCTACCAGGCAGTCAGGAATAAGGAAGTGAAAAGGGCCACTGGAAGAATTAAAATCTCAACCTCTCAGATGCTAGTGTGAAGAAGCCAAAGTTTGTGGTTGGATGGCTGCCCCTCCTATGTGTGCTACTCTGAGCAAATAGCTTAATTTCTGCATATCAAGACATATATAATAATGCAATGAAGGTATTACCTCATCTGTAAAATGTGACTTCTAATGATTTCAAACGGTAGTTTCGAGAATTAAACGAGATAACAAAAATAAAGGACCAAGTATCAGACTCCTTGTCCACCCTCTTCAAGGGCTGGTTTAATGAGCAGCTGAAATAGGATGGATAGGTACAAGTTCTTAGACATAGGGAACTATAAGGGTAATTGTTATAACTTACACACTAATTATTTACTTAACCCTTAAATTAGACAGCGATTCTATTTCGATCAAGGGACACATCACAGTTTTACTATGTCTCCTGATGCTTGGTAATTACCTAGGTAATTAACACTAATACCTAAATAATTACCTAAGTTTTTCCCCGACAACCTTGAGAATTTATACCATACAAAACATATGCTGGCTTAGGAAAACTTCCTCTTGGAAATATATACCTGAGCTACTGACTACTACTTGACTTCTTACATATTTTGCCAGGCATTCTGCCATACATTGCCCACCCACAAGGGGAAAAGTGGCACAAAATGTTAAATAACTATGCAATTAAATATTAAATGTAAAAAAATAGAAAAGTACTTTTTTGAAGATGTGATTGTGAGGCAATGCTTGTAATAGAAAGCTTTGTGTGATATATATCATCAGGAAGATTATAAGACTTCAGCAAAATTGAGATCCAAATGAAGGGCAGCAGATTCTGAGATGTTATTTACCTGTCCTAGCACTGCTTAATCAATACGTGAGCTTCATTGGTAAACAATAATAGTACATCTATTTAAAATGGGTCCAAAGAAACAAAGTGCAATTACACAAACTAGCATTTGCCATAAATTTTATGGCCATCTGTCCAAGGGAGATCCAGTTTATGAACTTAAAATTGCAATGTGAGGAAGAGTTAAGAAAAAGCAACCACTCCCAGTCAATATTTAAACATGTTCCTAAAGCAAATCAAACATGAGACTAGGTAAAGTTTATTGTTATTTTCTTTTTTTATAAGGCAGTCAAGTAGGTCATGACGTGTATAATACTTTGTGAGCTTCAGGCCACAGACAAGTATCCACAACTGTCATACAGAATTAATTTTCAGAACATATATTTACTAGTGAAATGGGAAAGAAAATGCTAAAATCCCAACTGATTTATATATTCTAGGCCAGTGTTCTCAATGTCTATTTTGCTGATGAAAAAACTGAGGACCAGAGAGGTTAAATAACATGTTCAAGTTTACAAAACTAGTTAGTGGGAGATCAGAGATTCAAACTCAGGAAGTCGTCAAGCTTCATTTAGTATTCCTCTTCCTAACCCCCACCCAAGCCAATATTCATTAAAGTGATTTAAGGAACTTTCCTGTAAACACATATCTTCGTAATTCCAAACATTTCAAATTGACAACATACCAAAGAATGTGTATGTCTGACTTTTACAACTCAAAGGTGGTAAATGATTTATCCATGTTAGAAACTGAATGGAATTAAATGAGATTCAATATACATAGAAGTGTTCTAACACCTTAAGGCATCATGCAAATGTAAGGCATTAAGTTATTCATTAAACCTAATTTTGTTTTAAGAATCTCTGGCAGATGGCAACAGAATTTTGAAATACTTTGAAATAATTAATGACACCCTAGGATACTCTGAAATCATGATTGAAGTTCTACTAATCTGGCTTCCAATATCCACATATAATATAAATTATGTGGACAATCGATAGTGTTATACTATTAAAATGATTACATTAGAGAGGAGAGAAGTTTCCCCCTTAGATGTGGGCATTTCTCAGGGTTCCATTCTTGGTCCTGTCTTCTCCTTCCTCACTGTCACACTGTGCAATCTCATCTATTCAGAGCTTCAGATATCCCCCTATATGTTACCAAATCCTCAATATTCATATTAGCCCTTAATCTTTTCATACTAGAAATTTCCTTCACATCACAGATCTCACTGGCATTTCAAACTTAAAATAATCAAAACCCAATTCATCATCTACTCCACCTTTTACCTGGTATAATTCTTCTCTTCCCATTTTTCTACCATAGTTAATTATATCAGTTATCCCGGCTAGAAACTTCACTCATCTTTAATTCTGCCTGATACATAAAATTTGACACTGGATCCTCAAAACGCAGCTCTCAAATGTACCTTCTTCTTTATTTTTCTACTTCCACAAGTTCTCTTTAATAAAAACTCAGGTGATTTATTGATACTCTCTAGTTTCAAAATTCCTTCAATGTCCTCCGAATTCTTCAAGTTTTCTAAAAGTCTAGAGAATACAGCCTCATCTCCTTAGTATGGCTTCAAAGTCCTGCATCTTCTAGCCCCTATCATTCCAGTTTTACCTCCCATATTAGACCTTTGTCACCCTACCTGCCATCCTCACTAGCCAATCTGCTCTTCCTTAGATCTAGGGCATTTTCATGCCTCTGTGCTTTCATTTATTTTATTTTCTTCCTCTTCCCTGTTTATGAAAAGTTCTGTTCTTTCCTGGACCTAAATTATCTTGTAGCCATTAATAAAAATGAAAATGACCCATGGTGACTATAATGTGATCAAATTATGAATTTTGTTTCACAACAGACAAAATAACCTGAAAAAACAATATTTTTTTATAAACAATAAAATTCATGACAAAACATATACTACCAACACATTAGAAGTGCCAAAGATATCCTTCATAAGTCACAAGTTTTAGGAACTGGAAAAATACAGTGCAATTTTGAAGCACACAGACAAAAATAAAAGATCTGTTCAGCTAGGAGCCCCTGTGCAGCAGAATTAGAAATAAAGGACAAAGAAAGGGAAAAAGAGCCCAATCTTAAAAGTAAATGGGAAAAAAGCATCACTTCCCTTTTAATAAGAATCATAAAATGTTGCTCAAGACATTAAAAATACTTATTGGAATCAGAAGAAAATAAGGGAAAGATAAAAAAGAAAGTGAGTAAAGTGAGACTAATATATAAGAAAACAAAACAATGCCAAACATAAAGGCTACCTTCTCTTTATTATTTAAAATTGGTTGGGGCCTGTGGAAATAGCATTTCATGTTTCTATGGCAATTAATTATGCCTATATATGGACATAGAAACACATATAAGCGGACTTAATGATTCAGATTCTAAGAGTGTTTTTATAGATTAATTTTTAACAGCTTTATTCATACACCATACAATCCAAAGTGTACAATCAATGGCTCTTGGTTTATTATGCATTCACCATCACAATCAACTTAAGATGCAGATTAATTTTTAATCATACGAATATTGAGCCAAATACATTTCCCTCTTAGAAGATGGTATAGGACAACCTGAAAAGTTCATTCTAAATCTGATGTTGAATATTTTACCACCATCAACAAATGCAGATATCTGAACATGCTGTCCAGGGCCTCTGCAGATGCTATTCCCCTCTATCTGAAATGCAACTTCTATTTATCCTTAAAGTCTTAGCCTGAGCTATATACATGTATCCACAGGGGAGCTTTTCAGGATTCCTCCCATTTCCTTTTTCCAACCTCAACAATACTTCTACTTCATACAAACCTCTATCATTATTCTTATCACAATATATTGAAATTGGTTGTTTTCATTTCTACATCTTAGGCTCACTGATGGCAGAGATGTCTTTTTTCCTTTGAACTGCCAGAACTAACCTCAATATCTGTCATATAGTAGATGATCAATGAGTGTAAGATGAATGACTGACTATATGACTACTATTAAATGCTGGGCTTTATGTTCATTATTTTAAAAAATGTGATGTCTAATATGGTATAAAAATGCGACATCTAATACGACGTAAAAATGCAGATTCTAAACCTGCAAGGTATGTCCTATGGTCTATACTTCATCTACTGATACAAGTAGCTTTTGTATCAGTAAAGAAAAAAGCAAAGCTGAAAGGAGAGGTCTACAGTTTTCTCTGTTACCACATCGGCCTATGCATAACCCATCTCAGCACATACCATGTGAGCCTGACTGTCTTGACCATCAGCCAGCACGCTGTATGAGGGCAGAGCCCATGTCTTATTCACCTAGCATGGTTCCTAGCACACAGTACAGCAGGCAGTCAATAGTTTATTTTAAGTGGAATTACAGTAAGTTTTTATTCAGAAAGGATTACAAAATGGAGTATTAATAATTCTGCTTTCATATTATTTAGAACATGCCAATTTCAAAAGACTAGAAACAATACTTCGACTTACCTGTATACCACAAGTTCATTTTTAGGTTGGTTATTTGGTATACAGACCATATACAACCACAAAAACAATGCTCTAAATTAAGACTATATTTACAGGCCATTTCATAAAATCTTATTTTACCCATATTTTGGCTGAAATTTTGCATATTTGGGGAAAAATGCAGGACAGCATGCTATATAAATTTATCTTTTTTTTTCTTAGCATTATAAAATATATCTAAACAACAGACTCCAGCAACCCTTCATAAAATGTCTAATCTATAATCACTACCTGCTTCCTATTGCTAGGTGGAAAAAGGGTCAGGAATAAGGTGAGGTTGACCAAGCTGAGTTGGAGCCCTATATATACGGGTGTGAAGTCCAATGGCTCTGGTTTCAACTCCAGACACTTCTCATTCTCTCTCTTTCCCACACAAGGAAACCAGAATCAGAGAAGCTTGGGCTAGGTGGGCAAGTCCCAAGAGCCACAGGGTGAGCACAAGTGGAAAGCCTAAGTTAGAAAGACTTAGGGTAGCTGCAAAGGTAGGCTGGGACAGGTGGAAAGTAACATGAACTAGTGTGCCAGAATTCAATAAGACATCACGTCATTTCTGAAGCACCACTGATACAGAGAAAGGGATGAGATAGAGAAGCAAGAAAAAGGCAATGGAGGTTACAGACGATGAAACCCATGAGATTATGAGTCAGACAAATAACTAGAGGGATAAGGTGTATATAAGTAGAGGGATAAGAGACAGACAGAGACAGAGACAGACAGAGAGAGAGAGAGAGAGAGAAGTTCTCCAGAAGCTTATCTTTTAAGACAATATATAACCAAAATGCCTAACAATTACTTCTCAAGAGTACTAAGAAAAACAGCAATAATAAATCTAGTTTTTTTCCCACATTTTCCAATTATTTGGATTTCAAAAGGGAATTTATTAAAATTCAATATCCATAAGTGAATTTTCAGAAGAAACAGAAACATCTGAGTATGTTTATATATATCTATAAATATGAATGATGCAAATTTTGGGTCCTATGATATCAAATGACAAGATATGGCCCAAGCTTCAGCTCTTGCTAATTAAACGAATCAATTAAGAGACTACAGTTGCAACTGTGTAACTGCTGTGCTATAGTAGCAATAACAACCCCATGGGGAGGTCTTTTACTACATTAAAATGCTGTCCTCCACAACTCCATCTGATATTATTAGAAACAGTTATTTGTATCTTGCTGTCATATTAGTAGCAAAGGCAAATTATGGAAATATGTAGACCAGAATGGTCCCAGTATGAGATCAGATTCAGTTTTCAGCCTCCAAGGGAACAATTGCTGAAATTCCAAAGTTCCCCAAAGTTCTTTAATGGAACTGATAAATCTATCGGCACAGCATCCTTTTAGAAGCTAGGTAAAGGTCACATATTTACATACATTCCTGCTAAGCTGATACGATTCAACTAGATGAATTATCATATTAAGTTTACCCTCCTGAGTTAAACTGATAGAGTTCAAAATTGTTTCAATGGCTGTCATTAATCGCTGTTACTTCTTAAATGCTTACTTTGAAATCTAATTGTGCTAGTGTATGAAGGGTCATATTAATAGCATTCTTAATGGTAAATCTTTGTAAAACATGTTTATCCCACTGATATTATCATTCAAGCTTTCAAGACTAATAAGAAATAAAATATATTTATTATATAATATATAAATATTATAATATATAAATATTATATATAATATATAAATATATTTTATTATCAGTAAAAACTTAGTTTAAAATGTACAATGTGAGATTTAAATTAGCTTTAAGAATTTCAGCATGATTTGGTTTCATTAAGATCACTGGCTAAGCTTCAAAGACATATAATTTGATAGTTCCTCAAGAATCCTTGGGTAAATGCCAATACCACAGCTATGAAGAAGCTGTTCAAATGTAGGCTAAGCTTCTTTGCCTTTTCTGGCAATATGCATTGTTTACAAGTAAAAAAAATCAGTCTTACTGAGATATGTCTGTCTCAAATATTATGGTACTTACAAAAATGGCACTTTAAAAATTAAATATCAACAATGATTATAATACAAAAATTTGAAAGAGAATGGTAACTTCTGCATTCTTAAAGTAATGAAATACTCAACCTTATTGTGAAGCATAGTTCACAAGTAAGGAATTCTAGCTAAGTAAAATACCCTAACTCTTCCATTTCTTTGTGAGCTTATACTGTTTGAAATGCACAAACTCAGAGTTTCACCAAAAAAAAAAAACAAAAAACAAAAAACAAAACAATTCAAACAAAACCGTAACAACCTCCAATGTGAAACAGGTATAGAAATTCTGTGTTGGTTAAAACAGAATAGTTATTTAACCTCTGTCCAAAAAATTGGGCATATCTATCATCATTGTTTCAGTATGGGGTTTCAAGTATGTTTCAGTATGAATCATACTGGTGTTTCATATGACACCAGTCATATGGGTGATGATAATAAAATAAGTATGAAAATACTTGGAAAAATAAATGGTGGTACTGAAGTGAGGTATAGACCTCAGAAGTAATACTCTCCTACCTTCAACCATGTTTATAAAATCCACTTGCAGGTAAATTGTGTACATTATGTTTTAACTTCTCATTAAGTGTCAAATATACTTTCATGCCTGTATAAAGTTTCAGATACTAGATTTTAGGAGTAAAGTAAATGAAACTGATAGATACTGAAGGATAAAATGTGGATGCTCTGAATATATATGTACACCCAAGTCAAATGTGCTTATCCAGGTCAAAGAGGAACACATTTCATCTCTGAACACCCCACTCTATTAATTCAGAAAACTTTGTCTTTCATGATACAAACACTACTTAACAATTTTTAAATAAAGTTCAAGCAGCATAACAAAAAGGAGAGACTTTATGCTTGGAATGAAAGCTGATGAGCCAAAGGCTTTAAAGTAGACAGAATAAATCTACTCAAACTGAGATCTGTACATTTCATCTAAATCAGAAATCTGTGTAAATGGATATGGAGGGGAGGGGAATTTGAGGACATTCTTCCCGCAAAGTTGCATGTTAGGATAAACTGTTTTTGCTTCAGAAAAAAATTAACACTGAAATCTTGCCCACTGAATGTTGGAGGCTTGGGGTTGTGATCAGCTCCAGGGACCCATGCTGACAGAGACAGACTCCTCAACTCAACACATACCTCCCAAGGTAGAGTGGTAGAGGCCAGAGAGCTCACACCTGCTCTTAGTTACCTCTACCCAGAAGTGGCACATATCACTACCAGGAGACCTTAGGAGTCTCTTGCATTTCTTCCTCTCTTGGGAGCAAGGCACCACCTGTCCCTTGCTCTAGACTATCTTTTCAAGTATGTTTCAGGTGCCTGAAGTAGATGAAAGGGAATAAAAATTAAAGAACACTGGCTGACAGGTTAAGCTCTGGGCTAAGAGCTGAGAAATCTTAGTGTCCTTTTATGCCCTACCCACCAACTAGATGTGAAACCTTGGGTAAGAGAAGTTATATTCTCTGGTACATACTTTCCTTATCTGAGGAAGATGGATTAATCTCTTAAGGCCCCAAATAGCCCCTTAGCCTTTTCTTTTTCTTCATATGCTGTTTCTATAATTTCTTTCTTCATTTTTCTTTTTCAAGTACCATATTTACCATATCCCATGCTTGCCAGTTTCATTCATTAATTTGACAAATATTTACTGAACGCCTACCTATGCCAGGCCTGTTCCGAGCCTTGGGCAAACAAAACAGACAAAATTCCCTTCTCTTGTGGAGCTTATATTCTAGTTGGGGCGACAGGCAATGAACAAGACAAAAAGTAAAATATATAGTATGTCAAATAGTAAAAACTGCAAAAGAAAAAGAATAAGGCAAGGAAGGGGGTAAATAAAATGTTGGAAAGGGTGCTCAAAATTTTAAATAGAGTGACTTAGGTAACCTTCTCCAAGAAGGTGGCTTTTGAGTAAAGGCTTGAAGAAAGGCAGAGAACCTGGCAAAGGAAAGGGAAGGGAGGAGGCCTTGAGGATGTGTCAGCATGCTTGAACAAGAGCAGTAAGCTGGAGAAGGGTAGGAGCTTGTTTGTGGAATGATTTGGAAGATGCTAGAAGATTTTGAGCACTACAGTGACATGACTTGATTCATAATTGAAAAGGATCACATCTAGTACCATATTAATAATTGACAAAAAGGAAGCAGGGGCAGAAGTGGGGAGATTTAGGCTATTGCAATAATTCAGTCAAGATGGAAGCTTGGATCAAAACAGTGGCAATGGGGGTAGTAGCAATTTATTAACAAACCAGAAGTGGTGCTTGAAAGAAAGAGAGGTATCAAAGATAAATCCAAAGTTTTAGATCAAGTAGTTGCCATTTTCAAAGACAGGAACTTCCATTCTCTGATATGGGAAAAACGGCACGAGAACTGTCTTTGTCTTGTATTTTAGGGGTTGTGGCCATCAAGAACTCAGTTTTAGATATATAAAGTTCAGGAAACTGATTCGAATCCAAGTAGAGATGTCAAGCAGTAGAAAGCGCTACTTGGCCTTTTCAGAATTACATAATCAGAAAACTCAAGCACTGAGGGGCAGTAAACAATTCTATACATCCATATACAGTAAGCAATTCTATACATCCATATTAATGTAATTCTATGTAGCCATTTAAAAGAATGAGATGGGTCTTTACGTACTGACATGGAAAGATGGCTAAGATTTATTGTTGTGTAAAGACAGGTTATGGTTCTATTTCTGGAAGAATATAATCTACTGTTAATAACTTAAGTATCTCCAGGAGATAGAACATATACTTCTTATACATTTAAATAATATTTTAATTTTTACAATAAGTATGTATTACTTTATTAATCAGAAAAACAAGAATAACCACAAGTCTTAGGATCAACACTTAAGATGACATTAGGCAAGTGCCTTTACTATTATACATACACTTTATATACATAAACTGTATAAACACACCTCTATATATAAACTATAAAATGTAAAGTAAACATACATTATTATAAACATCCTTCCTATCTCAGTGGCTGCAAAATTGCCTCCTTTTGATCCATTCCACAGGCCTCTGATATTCTCAATTAACTCATGGAACTATGAGAAATATTCCATGTGAATCTACATCTTGAACAAGGAATCAAAAGGACAAGAACAGACATTTCACAGATTATAAACTATACCTATATCTAGGAAATGAATACATGGAGAAATATTCATAATAGCAATAAACAAAGAAATGCAAATCAAAATAATAAGGTGCCTTTTATTACCAGTTACAAGTTTTAAAAAATTATAACTAATACTAATATCAAGTATAAACATGAGTAAAACTAATAATGACAAAGTAAAACCTCTTTTCACCAGATAAAGTTAAAAAATTTTGAAAATGTTAACTAATACCAATGATAGCACACCTAAACTGGTATTCTAACATGTTTTAATGTTAGAATTAAACATTAAATGGTGGTTTTCTAAAAAGACATGAAATGACTGGCAACACGTATACTAAACCATAAAATTATTCATGGCCTTTGACTCTGGTTAGGAGGAAATGTATCTTATGAAAATAATTCAAAATATCAAAAAAAGCAAAACACGTGAAGTTGTTCACTAGAACACCATTTGTAATGGCAAAAACCCAGAGGTAACCTAAAAACCTAACATTTGGGATTCATGGATAAGTAAAGTATGTTATACCTATTGAGAATATTAAATAGAGCTCCATTAAAATGATGTTTATAAATATTTTAGAGCAATACAGAAAATGATTCATAGATCTTAAGTGAAAAAAAACTCAAGATACAAAATTATGATTCAGTTTTACTAGAAATATGGATTTGAAAGAAAGCTAGAAAGAAAACTAAGGAAAACAAATAGAGATTGTTATTTTCAAAAGCACTTCCATATTTTCGTATTATCATAAGAACAGGGAGAAAATCTTCAGTAGGAAAAAGTACTCAAAGTAGTCACCAAACTGCAAATAACTTTAACTGTTTTCTCTCTAATAAAGTAACTAAAATAATTATACCATGGAAACTTCTTTCACACGTTAAAGAACCTGCTTCTTATACAAAGACATCTCAATTTAACAGTAAAATAAAGCCATGATGAAGTCAGATTCAAGCAAATGGGATTAAACCAATTTTTAAAACAAATTTTTTCCTCTGGAAATTAAGAGAATAATACTTTGCGTATTCACAAAGTATTCTTTCATACTCACCACTGTACCAAGAAACTGAATGTTCATGTTTCCACTTGCTTCTCGAGAAAGACACTGAAAAAAGAGATATAAAAATAAATTAGCATCCACACAAAAACTTGTACATGAAAATTCACAGCATCATTATTCATAATAGCCAAAAAACCCAAATGTCCATCAAAACCGATGAATGGATTAATAAAATGTGATATATCCATACTATGGAATATTATTTGGCAATAAAAAGAATGAAGTACTTGGTACATGGTACGACGTGGACAAAACCTGGAAACATCAAGCTAAGTGAAAAAAGCCAGTTACAAACAACCACATATTGTACAATTCCACTTAAAGGAAATGTCCATAATAGGCAAATCTATAGAGTATAGATTGATGGTGACCGCTTGGGGCAAAGAGGGTTAAGGGCAAATGAGGGGTGACTCCTAGGCATGGAGTTTCTTTTTGGGGGATAAAAATATTCTAAAATTGATTATGGTGATGGTTGTACAATTCTGTGAATAAAATAAAATCTACTGAAGTTTATATTTTAAATGGATGAATTCTATAGTAGGTAAATTACATCCCATTAAAGTTGTTATTAAAAAAAAAAGAACTGTCATTGGTTTAAAAAAATAGTGAAAACAATGCAATTGTTCTGTTTCCAGAGTACTGAAAAAAAGAACCTCTATGTTATATACTTGTCTGTATAAAAAACAGGTTCAAAGTGAATACTGCATAAACTACTTGTTTGAATTTCAGTGAAAAATAAATAACACTACTAAAAATAGATGACTAAATAGAATACTGGAAACACATCACATTTTTCAGATAATTCTCATCTACAAATTTCTCTATTTAATTCTCATCTACAAATTTCTCTATTTAATCCTAACCTGTTCCTCAAAATTTTTCCTTTCCTGTGTAATAAGACTCCATGACTTCAAAGACTACATACACAAATAAGACAGTTCTAAGTAGCTATGATTTTTGTTGTTGTTGTTAAGTTCCCAGAGGTATCCCTAGAGGGAGTATTTGTGGCCTTTACTCAACTGTATTACAGATATATCCTAATTTTATTCCTTTTAAAGAAGTGGAGTTTACTAACTCTGATCAGAGTAAACCTGAGAACCCCTGATTCCTGGACTGTGGGAGATTAGATCAATAAGAAGGCAAGTGGTTTAATGCATGATGATAATAAAATGTTTATTCCTACCTCTGCCAAATGACTTGACACAAAAGTAACTTGACCAGCATACTCAAGGATATACAGTAATGGTGGGGGGTGGGAAGGGGACTGGACTAGGAGGCCAATAAAATGTTACTACAATCAGTCAGGTAGGGGGCCTGAGGGCTAAACAAACACTGCAGTAAAACTAAGCCTGATTCATTCATAGACACTTAGAATTTAGGGCAAACAGACATGAAAGATAATCTAACTTTATCTTACTAATGAGGAAACTAAGGTACAGAGATAGAAAAAGTGACTTGCCCACATTGCAGGACAACAAGATTCAGATATTTTGACTGCAGGATGGAATACCTTTACCATGTTACCTTTACCTTAACTCATCAATTAAATGGTGAGTTCTTTAAGGACAAAGACCGCTTCTTACACTTCATTAATTTCAACAATAATTAGTCACTGCCGCAGACATGAGAAAAGGGTAACTATTCACTAAAAAGTCTAAGGTTTTTCTATACTATTAAAGAAACTAGTGACCTATATATCTCTCAATCATCAATTGTCTAGCAGAAGTTTTGCTAGGGAGAATTAGAAGCAAAATTGTCAAGAAACTAGGGAAAAAGAATAGTGCAGAACAATCTGTATTGTGGCTATGCAGTCCAATAAAATGCTAACTTCTACACTGCTGAGGTTTTAAGAGTAGGTAGGAAAAAAAACTCAGTTAAGGCATCCCTATTACTATCAGACAAGGACTCATCCCATCAATGATTAAATTTTTCTGCCCCAGTTATTTTGTGACAGAAAGAAGAGCCATAGGACATAGTCCATATTTAGCAGTATAGAATTGGCAAATGAATCATCTCTCTAAATTAGTAACAGAATTAATCGTACTGGTTCTTCAGGATGATAAAATTTCTGATTTAAAAGGCTGCCTATTGGATTCTGGGAAGATGGCAGAGGGGCATACTTTCTTAATTTTTCAAATCCCCCCATAAAACATACAGGGAATTAGATTAGCAAAACCAAAAACCCACAGACAATACATAAACAAAACTAGTGACAGGAAGAAGCATACAGACACAGCAGGGTATTGAAGAGACTTGACAATCCCAAAATAACAATGATACTCACTGGGAACCTGAGAAGGGAAATTTGAGAACAACTAAACCTGGGCATGGTTTAGCAAATTCAATATCAGAAGAATGCACAGGTTTGTGGCAAGGTCTGAATGGGTTGGAGTGGTCTGGGCCCTATGAACCCTCAAAACCAACCAGCCCAAATTCCTTCAGATGTCAGAACCCCATAACATTAGAAGAATGAACAGGTTTGTGGTAAGGTCTGAATGGGTTGGAGTAGTCTGGACCCTATGAACCCTCAAAACAAACAAGCCAAAACTCCCTCAGGTGCCAGAACCCCAAAGTAAAGAGAAACTACTGGAAGTAGAATCCAAACTGAACAGGTCAGGGACTTTATGGACATGTAAAAGAAACTACAGATAAAAATGGGGGAAAGTATTTTATGGTTTGTAAATTGGATCTCACCAAAGCTGTTTAAAAAAAAAAAAACAGAGCCAGAAGTCTCAGAAGGCCATCATATTTTTCAACACTTCACAAAAACAACAGAAGAGAGAATGTTAAAGCTGGAAAAAATGCTATTCTGAACCACACCTTTTATTTATTTAAAAAAAAAAAATCAAACCATGTTCAAGTAAAATTGAGCAATTTTAGAGAATGATCAAGGCCAAACCCCATATGAAGTTACTGCAATATAAAGTATAATTTAAAAAAGACAAGATGAAGTATAACATACCTACAGAAAATCATAGCATGTCAAAAAGACATGCCCACAAAACAGATGAAAGTCATAATCTTGTAATTCAAAATATGATACAAGATCTTAAAAAAAAAAACAAAAAAAAAACCAGATCACCACAGAAATGATGTGATAAAACTCAGGAAATAAAAAAGAGAAAAAACAATTCCAGAAATGGTGAATAAACAAGAAAACCACAATCAACCAAATAAATATAGTAGATAATGCCTTAAGAGAAATAGAAGATGATATGAAAATTTTTAAAAATCAAAAAGAAATGAAAAGGAGACTGAAAGGATTTGAGATGATGTGACAAACATAAAAGACAGGAAAACATGATTCAGTACTACTAATTCATGTCACTGGAGAATACAAAAGCAAAGAAATAAACAAATACTAAAAATTACAATTCAAGAACACTTCCCTAAAATAAAAAATATATATATTTGAAACGACATCTTGAAAGGACACATCATGTATCTGAGAAAACTAGAATGATCTACATTGAGATGTAGTGTAGTAAAATTATTGGATTCCAAACAAACAAACAAACAAAAATCCTTTGGTCATCCAGGCACAAAGTGCAAATGATTTATAAGAGAAAGAAAATCAGACAGTCATCAGACTCTAATCATACTTTTTAGCTTTCTGCTAAAAGAAAGTGAAGTTACAAATTAAATATACTCAAGAAAAGAAAATATGAGTCAAGAGTTTTATATACATGAAAGCTGACTTTCAAAAAAAGGCAGTAAACGGTCTTCAACTACAGAGAATTAGAGATTATTATTTTGATGAATCTTTCCTGAGGAATCTACTAGAGCATAAGTTTCAGACCACCAGAATGTCTCAAGAGATATCAACATAAGAAACGGTGGGGATCCAAGACGGTAGATTAGGAGAGACAGAGCAAAATTCTCTTCCATGAAAAACACTAAATAAAGGACAGAAAGAGCTCCAGAACAGCAGTTCCAGGGTTCCACCAGCTGGAAAGGGACTTCTATACCCACGGCGAGTGTGCACTTGGAGAAACCGAGAGGCTGCATTTAGAGACAGTTAAGTTTTCGGCCTGGAACAGCATTGGGGAATGGGCAGCTGGAGCCCACTGACAGCAGGAGGGGAATGACCTTCCATGCTCCAGGCACCCTCCTCAGTACTTGGTGTGGGTGATAACCCTGCACAGAACCATAGCCAGGAGCCCGCAAGCAAGGGTCTGGCCACTGGAGCAGACGATGATCATGGAAGAGGGTAGCTTTCCATGCCTTGTGCAGCTGGATGGGAGACACCCTTCACAGCCCAGTGGCCGGGAGCTTCCTTGAGGAAATTCGGAATTCAGTGGGCTTCTGACAGCATCTACCCTTCCCTCCTTCACAGAAGCCCATGCTGTGCATAGTCTAGGGGCTGGGAAGTGCCAGGAGCCCTCCTCCAATCACAGGGACTCGTGGGCACACGGCAGAGAGGGACTGTGAGGTATTTGAGCTGGAAAGTGAAGTGTGCAGCTCTGCAGCTCTAGAGTACTCTACCCACAGCCTGGAACAGATGGGACCACTGTGTCCTGGACTGGACTCCCTGACAAACTGCATGGGGCATACACCCAATCCACAGGGCTGGTGGTCCCCAGTGCACATGGAAAATTGGTGCACTTACTGGACCTCAACATGGTTTCAACCCCCACTCGGTGCACAGACAAAGTAGGGGAGAACTGGCTTGAGGGTAAAGAGGTGGCTCAGGAGCACCATCTGCTGGCAGGTCAGGGGAAATGCACTCCACTAAACTGTAGCTCTGCCAAATTACAGATTAATGTTCAAATAAGCCTGCATATCCTAAAAGAACCCTATCAACATAAGCAAATGCCAAGAGGCCAAAAACAACAAAAAACCATAAAGCATTTGAAGAAACCAGGAGATATGGATATCTTAAACGTCCAAATTAAAAAGCCAGAGGAGACACAGAACTTGGAGCAATTAACCAAAGAAGTATGCACAAACATCAATATCATGGCTCAGGACATAAGGGGCATGAAGAAGACACTAGAAGAGCATAAAGAAGAATTTTCAAAAGTGAATAAAAAATAGCAGACCTTACAGAAATAAAAGATACTGTTAATCAAATTGAAAAGATTCTTGATACACATAACCCAAGATTTGAAGAGGTAGAGGAAAAAGACAGTAAACTCAAGGATAGAGTGTTGGAAAGTGAAAGCACAAAAGAATGAATGGTGAAAAAAATAAAAAAATTTGAAATGGATCTCAGAGAAATGATGGACAATATGAAGTGCACACATATAAGAATCACTGGTGTTCCAGAAGGTGAAGAATAGAGTAAAGGGCTAGGAAGAGTATCTGAAGACATTACTGGGGAAAACTTCCCAACCCTTCTAAACAACAAATATACAAATCAGATGTCCAAAGAACTCCAAATAGAATAAATCCAAATAAACCCATTCTGAGACATATTCTGATCAGATTGTCAAATGCTGAAGAGAAGGAGAAAGTTCTGAAAGAAGCAAGGGAGAAGAGATTCACCACATACAAGGGAAACAACAAAAGAATAAGTAGTGACTACACAGTGGGCACCAGAGAGAATAAATAAAACCAAAACTTGGTTTTTGCAGAATATCAACAAGATTGACAAACACTTAGCTACACTGACAAAGTAAAAAACAAACAAACAAACAAAAAAACCCAAATGAAATAATAAATTAGAGGGGGACATTACTGCAGATCCCAAAGAAATATAAAAAATCATAAGAGGATAGTATCAACAACTGTGCCCCAACAAACTAGATATTTAGAGGAAACAGATAATTTCCTGGAAACATAAGAACAACCTAGAGTGATCAGAGAAGAAATAGAAGACCTCAAGAAACCAATCACAAGTAAAGAGATTCAATCATTAATCAAACAGCTTCCTACAAATAAAAGCCCAGGGCCACATGGCTTCACAGGGAATTCTACCAAACTTTTCAAAACGAACTGACACCAATCCTACTTAAACTATTTCAAAGGGAGTTTATCTGGTTACAAATTTGTCATCTGAAGGCCATGAAAATGTCCAAATTAAGGCATCAATACAAGTAAACCTTCACCAAAGGAAGGCCAAAGGCATCCAGAAAACCTTTGTTAGCTGGGAAGGTATGTGGCTGGCATCTCCTGAACTTGGGTGGTGTTCCAGCAACTCTCTCAGCTCCTGTGTATTCTTCAAAATGTTGCTCTTGGGGCATTTTGTCCTCACTTACCTTCTCCGGAGCAAACTCTGGGCTAGCATTTCCGAACCATTATCAAAAGTCTGCTGACATTGGCCATCTCCAAAATGTCTTTCTCAGCTGCTCTTCAAAATGTTACTCTAAGCTGCTCTTCAAAATGTCCCTCTCAGCTACCCTGAGGTCCTTCTATTTGTGAGCTCTTCTATAGGACACAAGTGATTAAATCAGACCCACACTGAATGGGTGGAGCCCATATTGCCATGGAAATTATCCAATCAAACTTTTCACTCACAGCTGATTGAGTCATATCTCCACAGAAACACTCAATCAAACAATTCCAACCTAATCAACACTAACACATCTGCCCCCACAAGATAGCATTAAAGAACATGGCATTTTGGGGAACATAATACATTCAAACTGGCACAGACACAATAAAAAATCATACACCATGACCAAGTGAGGTTCATTCCAGGCAAGCAAGGGTGGTTCAACATGAGAAAATCAATCAGTATAATACAATACATTAACAAATCAAAAGGGAAAAATCAAATAATCATCTCAATAGGTGCTGAAAAAGCATTCGACAAAATTTAGCATCCTTTTTGATAAAAACTTCGAAAGATAAGAACTGAAGGAAACTTCCTAAATATGATAAATGGGCACATATGAAAAACCCACAGCCAGCATAGTACTCAATGGCGAGAAACAGAAAGCCTTCCCTCTAAGGTCAGGAATGAGTCAAGGATGTCTGCTGTTACCACTGTTATTCAACATTGTGCTGGAAGGTCTTGCCAGAGCAATTAGGAAAGAGAAAGAAATAAAAGGCATCCAAATTGGAAAAGAAGAAGTAAAACTGCCATTATTTGCAAATGATACGATATTGTATTAGGAAAACCCTGAGAAATCGACAACACAGCTACATGAGCTAATAAATAAATTAAGCAAAGTGGCAGGATACAAGATTAATGCACATAAGTCAGTAATGTTCCTATATACAAGAAATGACTTAACTGAAGAGACACTCAAGAAAAAGATTCCATTCATAATAGCAATGAAAAAAATCAAGTACCTAGGAATAAACTTAACCAAGGACGTAAAAGACTTCTATGCAGAAAATTACATAACTTTACAAAAAGAAATAAAAGGGGACCTAAAGAGATGGAATGCTATTCCGTGTTCATGGATAGGAAGGCTAAACATCGTTAAGATGCCAATCTTACACAAACTGAACTATAGATTCAATGCAATTTCAAACAAAATTCCAACAACCTACTTTGCAGACCTGGAAAAGCTAGTTATCAAATTTATTTGGAAGGGAAAGGGGCCTCACATGGCTAAAACATTCTAAAAAAGAAAAACGAAGTGGGAGGATTTATACTTCTCACTTTGAAGCTTATTATAAAGCCACGTAGTCAAAACAGTATGGTAGTGGCACAAAAATAGACATATTGATCAATGAAATTGAATTGACAATTCAGAAATAGACTCCCAGATGTATGGCAGACTAATTTTTTATAAGGCTTCCAAACCCACTGAACTGGGACATAAGAGTCTCTTCAACAAATGGGGCAGGGAGAACTGGATATCCATATCCAAAAGAATGAAAGAGGACCCCTACCACACACCCTATACAAAAATTAACTTAAAGTGGATCAAAGACCTCAATGTAAGAGATAGTACCATAAAACTCCTAGAAGATAATTTGGGAAACATCTTCAATATCTAATATTAGGGGGTCGCTTCTTAGACCTTACATCCACAGCACAAGCAATGAAAGAAAAAATAGGTAAATGGGAACTCCTCAAAATTAAAAGCTTCTGTACCTCAAAGGAATTTGTCAAAAAGGTAAAGAGGCAGCCAACTCAATGGGAGAAAATACCTGGAAACCATGTATCTGAAAAGAGACTGATATCTTGCATATATAAAGAGATCCTACAGCTCAACGATAACAGTACAAATAGCCCAATTATAAAATGGGCAAAAGATATGAAAAGACATTTCTCTGAGGAGGAAATACAAATGGCTAAAAAACAAATTAAAAAAATGTTCATCTTCACTAGCTATTAAGGAGATGCAAATCAAGACCATAATGAGATACCATCTCACAACAATAAGAATGGCTGCCATTAAACAAACAGGAAACTATAAATGCTGTAGAGGATGTGGAGAAATTGGAACTCTTATTTATTGCTGGTGGGACTGTAAAATGGTACAGCCACTCTGGAAGACAGTTTGGTGGTTCGTCAGAAAACTAGGTATCGAGTTACCCTCCGATCCAGCAATTTCGCTTCTTGGTACATACCCAGAAGATCTGAAAGCAGTGACACAGATACTTGCACACCAATGTTCATAGCGGCATTGTTCACAATTGCCAAGTGGTGGAAACTATCCAAATGTTCTTCAACAGACGAGTAGATAAACAAAAGTGGTATATACATATGATGGAATAGTATGCAGCAGCATGAAGGAACAATGTTGTGAGACATATGACAACATGAATGAACCTTGAAGACATAATGCCAAGTGAAATAAGCCAGACACAAAAGGAGAGATATTATATGTTACCACTAATGTGAACTCCGTGAAAACATAAAATAAGTATCTTATAATATAGAATATAGGAGACCTAGAGATAGCTGAAGCTAGTGAAAGGGGAACGATAATCTAATATGTACAGACATGATAATGAAGATGATCTCAACATACAGGAATGGTCAGGTGTGACTATGGTTCATTAACAGGTATATAAATATCAGTGATGCATTGAAGGCAAACATGTTCATAAATGGTTATTTAAAGGCATGTAACCCAAAAAATAGCACCTCAAACCTAAATAACTATTAGGTATGACACTCGTGCAGAGGGTTAACAACAGAGTGGTATGGAAAAACTACTCATTATGTATTAATGACTATATTTAATACGAAAATCTTACCAACTCTACACTAATACCAGGGATGAATAATTAGCAGCTGATAAAAGCTCTGAGATGTACTATGCTACAATAATTGTTTAAAATTGCACATGAAGATGACTGTACAACTAAGTGAAGATAATATACCTACCGTTTATCTTGGGATAGAATATATACTAAGTAAAGTTAGGAACCCACTACTTAATTAACTAAACCCTCAACCTGAGGTTTACTCTTGTGAAATTTAGGCTTTTGTAAATAGGAGGCTAAGCCCTCCTATAATTACGACTAAGAGGCACCTCCATGGAACCTCTTTTGTTGCTCAGATGTGGCCTTTCTCTCTCTAAGCCCAATTCGACAAATAAATTCATTAACACTCCCCACCCCCCCTCCCCACGAGGGATATGACTCCTAGGGGAATAATCTCCCTGAAGACGTGGGACATGATTCCCAGAAATGAGCCTGGTCCTGGCAGTGAGGGATTGAAAATGCCTATTAGACCAAACGGGGGAAAAATAAAGGTAACAAGCTAAGGTCACAGTGGCTGAGTGATCCCAAATAGACCGAGAGGCTATCCTGGAAGTTTCTCTTATGCAAGCTCTAGTTAGACATCCCAAATGGCCACAATATGCCATGCCCTTACCAAAAGTAGTCCCCAAATACCTAGGTTCCTACCTAAGATTCCGTAAAAGATTCACTCAGTTAGTTTTATCTTTCAGAAACTTAAATCTACCAGAGTGCTCCTATACCAGACAAGTCCTAAAACCCAGAGGCAACAGCCTCTTAAAGATCAACTATCAGATGCAGCCCCTTCCCCATACTGTCAACACCCCCTTTCAATGTGAACAAGTTAGGGTGCTCACGGCCTAGACACCCCTGAAGATGGAGAAGGAGATTAAGTGAAAGGAAGGGGTAGCAACAAACAATATAAGATTTAACAAAGATCTATGAATAATGAAACTGTACATAAAATTATGTATTTGGATGCTGGGGTGTTGGAATGGCTGAAAGGAGGTAAATGACATGGTGGAACTGTAGCCTACAGCATCTTTTGGGATTTGCTCTAAGGCTGCTCATTGAATTGTGCCTTGAAAGTCTTCACCTTTCTGTAAATACCTTATATTGCATAACAAGGAAAGAACTGAAACTGGAACTGTAACTCATAACAATTTTTGAAATTAGAAATTTCATCATTCTGTAAACCTTAATGAATGTATTGACCTAGGCTTAAGTATCATTGGCCACCAACATAATCAAAAGAGAGACAATCAGACCTTATGTGCCTCTTAATGGATGCACACCACACCATTTATAATGCAGTCTTGTAAAGAAAAAAAAAAAAAAAAAAAAAATGGCACCTGAATCTAATTAAACTTCTAAATCCATTTATAAAGGACTCCAGTAAGAGGATTATGACCCATCCTGAATGAGGTGGGTCACACCTTAGCCAAAGTAGCCTCCTAAAAAAGTCTTACTTACAATGCATCCACACTTAAAGAAATGGATTAACTTCAAGAACATGTTTTTCTGGGGTACATTCAGCTTCAAACCACCACCCCATCACTGGTCTTCTCTGATCACAACAGTGATTGCAAATCACATCATATTATCTCCTATTCAAAACTCTCCAAAAGCTTCACAATGTGTTTCAAATAAAATCCAAATTCTTTGGCCTAAAGAAACCATATATGGTCTGGTCCCTGTCTATCTTTTCATTCCCTCTCTCATCTTAAACATACTCAAGATACTGGCCTTCCTTGTGACTTTCACACATATCTAGATTGTTTTTGTCTCAGTGCCTTTGCACTTGCCATTCTTTGTACCTGGGACCGTCTTCCCCCTGATTTTTGCTTGGCTGCTCACTTGTCATCATATATCTCAATTCAGTGTTAGCTATGCAGCAAACTACCCTAGTCAAAGTTACTCCCTCTAAGTCACTTTCTATCAACCATTCTATAATTGCATACTTCATAAAACTTCTTAGTACTAAAACTATCTTATTTATGTGTTTAAATGTTTGGTAGGTACCTACCCCCTAGCAGAATATACACCTTCTCACTGATGTACACCCCTAGAGTCTAGAAAACTGCCTAGATCATACTTGGCATTCAGTAAGTATAAAGTACCTTCTACTCAAGCGATACTACTACTACTAATAATAATAGTTACTTCCTTATGATGAGAGGGTTGGACTCATCCACAGGTGAATGCAAATAATCTGCAATATGTTAAAAGGCACAAGTTACATCAATGACTATATGAACCATAGAAATAAGTACCAATAAGTTGCCATTAACTTTGTGTTCAATATAAAGCGGTCACAATTACATATATGATGACTGTACTCTTTTATCTTTTTACTTTACGACAATCTGTACACTTCCATTAAAAATACAAAACCAAAGAATATTGTGCCCAAACCAGACATATCTCAACAATAAGGACTAATGCTATAGAAAATAGGGAAATAAAATTTCATTCAAAACTGGAATTTGCCTCTATACAGGAAACAGGAATATACACTTTTCCCACAGTCTAGGATAAAGACAATCAGGTTTTAGTATCCACAAAGAACAAAGTACCACTGCCTACAATGAGGCTATGTATGCCAAAACAAATATGAACTAACCACATGATAAGCTAACAGCAAAAGGTAAGATAAAATAAAAACTAAGACTTTCATTTCCATGAAACATATTCTATCCTTATTAAAGTATTTTTCAAATATTTTAACCTTTTTCCTATTTTAAATGACCCTTCATGACTGATAAAAATTTTCTTCTTTTCTTAGTTTGATATTTTGCCCCAACATTTACAAAATATACTCCATTTTTTTTCATTTCAGAAAAGAATATTTTAGAAGACTTTGTTAAAATGATTTCAACATAAGTTAGAGTCAAATTTATACAAAATTAGCATATTACTCATTCTCAGGAAAGCAGGAACATTCAAAAAATCAAATGTTCAAAAAACATCTTCATAGGCAATTAAAACCAGAGACAATTTCGCCTTTAAAAGTAATCTCACTGAACAGTAAGAGGAAGAAATAGTAATGTTTTTCTTTACCCCCTCACTGATTTTCAACTTGATAATATGTTTTAAAGACCATTAATATGGGATTTGTCTTTTTGGTCTCCAGTGCAGCTGCCTGTATTATTTTCCATATTTACTACAATCAGTGTTTATATTACTCAAATTTCTCTTCTGGCAGCCACTAAAATTTAATTCTCTAACAGACAGTAAGGGATAAAAATTATGTGTGTGTGTGTGTGTGTGTGTATGTGGTTGGGGGGGCAGGTAGGAAGACATTTTCCCATTATATTTTAAAAAGTAACCCCAAATTCTAAAATATATGCCACTAATGACCTAGAAGACTGCTAAGCTTCGAGGACTTCATTCCAAAAGCAGATAGATTGTCATTAAATTTAGTATTTAAAATTGTAACTGTAAATAAATCTCAGCCGTTATATAGTGATTAAATTTTTTGACGCATAGTGAAAGGAGTTCTTTTTGTTCTACTGGTGGGCTTGTTTCTAAGACATGTAACTATAATTGATGTTTTCAGAATGGGAAAAGGAGATGGTTAATAATTATTCTTTTATTTCCTACTTCTTTATGGAAAAAAATATCTATCTCTGCTGATTCTAAATTATATATTTATATTTCCCATACATCCTAAATAAATGGTTTCATATTGTATTTGATGACTCTAAAATAATCATATGCATATAGTACAAAATAATAACTAAATATTTCTAAGGCTGTAGGGATAGAGAGAAACATTTTAAAGACATGGAAAACATTTATTTTAGGACCAAAAACATAAGATGATTATTTCCAAATCCACTTATTTTTGTACTGGTAAAGCATAAGCAAAATTGTAAGCCATTTCTCATAATTAAAGGTAATGATAAAGAAATCTTTTAGCTGAAGTATTCAAATATCTTTACAATTTGTTAGGATTAAAACTAAAGTTGTGAAAGCTATTTTAATCTAAAAAACTGAAGAAAAAAATAACTTAAATTCAACTTTCTTTCCTCTGAGGATGAAAAATCTGTTTTCTTCAAAAACAGAAAATTAAAGTTAAGTCAAAACAATCCATCCAAATTCTGTGTCTATAGCATTTTTAAATACATCACATAGTTATGCAATCTGCAAACACTATAATAATACTTTTCCCCATAATATTTATGTGCTCATATAATATTCTATATTTCATAGGCCCACTGAACATGTTATCATCTTAGGTAATTTATTTAATACTGCAATCAATTTATAAGTAATCCACTTAATCTGGTATTCTGTACTAAATAACATGAGATTCATGTGACACTATTCCAAATTTGTCTGCTTCAACATAGAAAATTAGTTCCACTTAGTTGACTATCAATGACCTATTCAATAAAGAATGCAGTCATGCTGCAACCAGCTTTGTACTGTTATTTATAATAAATTTATCTTCTATTGAAAATATTTAAGTAAGAATATGAAAAATAAAAAGAGAAAAGCCTTCAAAGGTATACCATGAATAGCTTCACATCGCACAAATGCAGAAATTGTTAGCAGGATCTCAAGATATTTTCAAAAGTATTTAGTTACTCTTCAGGCCTGTAGAAAACCTGCTGTGAGCAGGTGGATAGAAGAAATCACGCCACACAAAGAAACAGGCCAATAGCAGTTAGTCTGCTCTGCTTGCAAATGTTCAAACAACATGACTATGCAAAATGAAAATCTAGCATGTAAAATGCTAACAAGAAAAAATATATTAAACCCCAGCAAACAAATTACACTATAAGAAATGGAAAACTATTAGAGTTGTTCAACATAAAAGTGAAGAAGTTTCTTTCATGGTAAAAAACAAAACAAAACAAAGCAAAACTTCACAAGAATGGAGTATTAACACAGTAATAAAAAAAGTTCTTTTCATCCAGTATGTCCCACACTGCAAAGGTGCTAGTGTATAGGAAGAGAGCACAAAGAGAGATCTCAACACATACAGAACACAGCAAATATTTTGTTTTGCTTCAACACCTAAGGGTATAATTTCTACTTCTAAGAAATAATTCTAATTTTTGTTACACTTCTAAATTTAAAAAGTTTCTCAACTAGACAATAAATTTATCTTCTGTTTAAATTAAAATTCATCTATCCCTAATTTTAAATTATAAAAATCAAACCAAAACTGTGGTTGAAACATGGGGGAACATTTCAAAAGTCAGTATGTTTTTTCTTCTAAAAATACTCCTTGATTTACAAAAGGTTTTATTTCTATTTTGTCCAATCCAATAGCCACTAGCCAAATGTGGCCCCTCAGAACTTAAAATGTGGCTAACGTGATTCAGAAATTAAATTTTCAGTTTTATTTACTTTTCATTAACTTTCATTTAATTGCTGTATAAAACAAAATATTATTCTGTTAAATACAATTTTATTGTTTTGGTGAGACTTTAATCAATTTCACTTTAATCATTAATAGCTCAAGATATTGTTGTACTGTCATACGTGTGTGTCATTTCTAGAATCTCACTAAATTTTTTATATTGCTTCATGTTGGATGTATCTGGTTAAATAAAATGTATTAGTAAAATTAATTTCACCTCTTTAATGTAGCTACTAAAAAATTAAAATTACACATGACTCATATTGTATTTTTTTTGGACAGTGCTGTTTTATTCCAAAACTTTTTAAGTTAATCAAAATATATCATTTCACACACGTAAAAAAGAAAAATGATTGTTAAGAGTTTCAGATCACACCATAAAGACCTATTTAATAAACATCATTACCCATGTACTCCACATTTCCCATGAAAATAGTAGGAAAATACAGGTAAATATACAACATAAAAAATAAAATGTAAAATATCAGTTTATTTTTCTTGAAAGGTGGTATTCAAAGAAGTTTTCTCAATTATTAGAGGATAAAGAAATAGATGAAAACTTATGAACATTCTAAAGAGGCTCTTTAAATATCAAGATCTTTCAATGTTTATGAACCTGGTTATTTATTATAAAGTTATTTCATTTCAAAATATATAACCTCCTCCTTTCACAGATAGAAGCATCAATAGGTCTACGCTTAAGTTTATCAACAGTTAGAATTTTCTCCAAGAGTATGATTTTCTTGAAGTCTGAAGAGAAAAGGATTTATATTAGTGAGGTGGATTTATCAGGGTAAAAGACTATATGAAGTAGATTTAACTGAGCAATGAATAGTGATACAGTAAAAGAGAAAATGAACAATGTGTGCACAAATCTTTAAGAAAAAAAACAAAAAGAACTAAGAATAGCCTAAGGCAGAACTTTTTCTATACCTATCAATAGGTGGTACTTGTTGACCCTAGATAGGTTAGGTGCAAAGAGCAAATAGGGGCAAATAGGAAAGAATACTTACTTGACTGGAAGACAAGTACTTGATAAGAAAAATACCTTTGTGGGAAGGTCCTCCTGTGTCTCTTTGCTTTCACAGAAACTATGGTGAACTGCATCTGCATTACTTGATCACACTATCCAATGGAATCTGAATTTTGCAAATGTTGGAAGGTCAGAAATTAAAGAATCAATAAAATGGCTAAGAAGGCTATCTTACGAACATAGCTTAATTTAATGAAGGCTTAGAAGAAATAAATCTAAATCTTAAAGTGAAAGTATAGATAGGACAGATTTGTTTCTGAAATTCTAAAACATGAGATGACTCTATGCATCCATCCAACCACCTACCTACCCACTTACATACCACCTCTCAACCCACTCACCCACCCATCCAATAACTGAGTCCTTTACATGTGCCAGCAACTCAGCAAGGTAGTAGAAATTCAAAGTCAAATAAATCAGGAAACCAACTGTTTAGGTCATTTAAAAGAAGTTAGTAAACTATGAAATTCATTATCCCAAAGACGGCACATGCCAAAACACAATTTATTTTTAGTTTAAAATAATTTAATGTATAATACTAAGTTAATGAGTTTTACCAATGAAAATCAGGAAAGTGAATAGAAAAGGTGAACTGACTGGGATTGGAAGGTGAATAGAGGAGATAATTCCTAAAGCACAGGCATGCTGCCTCCCCAATTATTTTATCATCTAATCAGATCAAGATGTTAAATGCTGAGCCACTCCAGTCACAAGCACCAGAAGGCAGCAGGAATGTTGGAGAGTGGCCTGTAAACTCTGTCTGCAGTCTGAAGAGCTTACCCTTCAATTCCAAACCTTTCCTGAATGGTTTAACAGGAAAACCTGGGATGGTCAAACTTGAGTGGGTATTTGTAGATAGCTATGTGAACACACAGCTTGCAAATACAGAAGAATACATAAATGCGGCATCATCTGGACATCTGGATGAAGTTTTATGAAGCGGAATAATGTCCTTTATATTAGAGGTAAAGGAGAAGAGGAAGAAGATGGAGAAATGAGAGAATAGAATCTAGTGCAGGAGATTTTTTGAAATACATATTCCAAGACAATAAAGATTTATTTTTCAACTGGAAAAAAAAAGATGTTAAATGTTATTTTTCACATAGTCCCAGGGATTCAGCAATAAAATGAAACAGGTGCTGAGTACCCACACATTCTAAAGTAAGATGCTAGAATGGGCTTCTTAGTAGAACTTCTAAGAAACTGTGAAAACCAGCAATTGTCCATCTCCCACCACAAGAGAATATGGGAAATTAAAAATAAGTTAGAAGAAGTCAAATTCTTAGAATCTGGGGTATAGAGTTGTCACTGTGCTTTGTGGTTGACTTTTTCCTTAACACTACCATAGAGGGAGGAGAGAAAGTAGCTTACTCTCACACCTTAAGCTAAGTGAAAGAGATATCATAAAAATCACTTCATTTTCAGTAGAAACCTTGGATTTTAAGACACTCCTAAGGAAGATGGAGCAAGAAGAGGAGCTTACAATACAAGAGTCTGGTGAGAAAAAAGATTTGCAAATATTTCCTGTAGGCCAGATGTGGACTATGCAGAAGACAATCAAGCTGGGTCATTTTGAGAGGGACCTTCCCAAACAGAACATCTAGAGGCATGAAACAGAGTTCACAGAGGGTTGGAGAATCAGGAGGTTGAACACAACTGGAAAAGACACAGGCTGCATTAAGGATTCTGCAGGTGAGGAATTCCTAAATATTACTTGTCTAAAAAATCTAACAAAATTGTCCTAGAAAATACCAGCCAACTTTGAACATCTGCCAAGCCCAGAAAGCACAAATGCCAGATGATATATCCATCCTGGTCAATTTTGTTCTGCCTTGTAACTCTCATCTATTCCCCATACTACAACTCTGGAGAGACCAATATAGCAGCTACCCAGTGGAAGAAGATCTAAAGCAAGAAAGAAGACAGCAACAATCTCATCTTCTAAAGTTTTCTTGATCTGAGGATGGACTGAACTGCAGGAGGGAGGTTTTGACATTACAATGAACTTAACTTTTTAACACCCCTTTCTCAACAAATTTAGAGTATTACTTATTACCTAGTAGGAACAGTAATGTACAGACTAAAAGAATTATCAGCTTTTTTAATGCAATTTTATTGAGATATATTCGCATAACATAAAATCCTCCAAAGTGTACAATCAGTTCTTCATAGTATCATATAGTTGTGCATTCATCACCACAATCAATCTTTGAATATTTTCATTACTCCAAAAAATAAAATAAAAATTAAAATAAAAAAACATCAAAAACATTTCATTCCCTTCATCCCTCATTGTTCATTTACTTATTTGCTTTTGTTAACATTCATTGTTTTTATTAATTTTATCACAAAATTAAAAAGCAAACAATAAAACAAACATTTCAAACAAAACCAAAACACAGGAATAAGAAAAAACAGCCAAATATAACAACATTGCTTCCAACATATTCTTACCATACCCCAAGAAAATTAACAAACCATAACCGAACAAAGGAATAAAAAAAAAATTCTAAAATAACTTAATTGCTGCCAACTTGTTCCTACCATGACCCCCAAAAATTAACAAACCATAGTTGTTCCAGAGCATTCCCATAACATTAAGTTTACCCTCCATAACTTATCTGTTCTTATTAAATTATCATCCCTCCTTCACTATTTGCTGTCTCGCTAGGTCCTCTCCCATACATTTTATTTTTATTTATTTATTTATTTATACAAGTATTTCTTGAACTTCGAATTTGCAGACTGAGCTCTGCAACTGGGCCATCCATATTTTCCACCTCTCCTTTTTTTTTTTTGTAAATCTTCATTTTATTGAGATATATTCACATACCACGCAGTCATACAAAACAAATCATACATTCATTTGTTCACAGTACCATTACATAGTTGTACATTCATCACCTAAATCAATCCCTGACACCTTCATTAGCACACACACAAAAATAACAAGAATAATAATTAAAGTGAAAAAGAGCAATTAAAGTAAAAAAGAACACTGGGTACCTTTGTCTGTTTGTTTGTTTGTTTCCTTCCCCTATTTTTCTACTCATCCATCCATAAACTAGACAAAGCGGAGTGTGGTCCTTATGGCTTTCCCAATCCCATTGTCACCCCTCATAAGCTACATTTTTATACAATTGTCTTCAAGATTCATGGGTTCTGGGTTGGAGTTTGATAGTTTCAGGTATCTGCCACCAGCTACCCCAATTCTTCAGAACTTAAAAAGGGTTGTCTAAATTGTGCGTAAGAGTGCCCACCAGAGTAACCTCTCGGCTCCTTTTGGAATCTCTCTGCCACTGAAGCTTATTTCATTTCCTTTCACATCCCCCTTTTGGTCAAGAAGATGTTCTCCATCCCACGATTCCGGGTCTACATTCCTCCTGGGAGTCATATTCCACGTTGCCAGGAAGACTCACTCCCCTGGGTGTCTGATCCCACGTAGTGGGGAGGGCAGTGATTTCACCTTTCAAGTTGGCTTAGGTAGAGAGAGAGGGCCACATCTGAGCAACAAAGAGGCATTCGGGAGGAGGCTCTTAGGCACAATTATAGGGAGGCCTAGCCTCTCCTTTACCGCAACAGTCTTCCCAAGGGTAAATCCTGTGGTAGAGGGCTCAACCCATCAAACCACCAGTCCCCTATGTCCGTGGTCATATTAGCAACCATCGAGATGGGGTAGGCCAATACCCCTGCATTCTCCACAGGCTCCTCAAGGAGGCTCTACATATGTTTTTCCCTGTTTTTTTTTAAATTTTTTTTTTTAAGTCAACTATATGAAAAATAAAAAAATAAAAAATAAAATAATCTTAAAAAAAAAATACAATAAAAGAACATTTCAAAGAGACCATAACAAAGGAGTAAGAAAAAGACAACTAACCTAAGATAACTACTTTATTTCCAACATGTTCCTACTCTACCCCAAGAAAGTTACCTAATATAGCAACATTTCTGTGAACTTGTTCCTACTATACCCATCAGAAATTAACAGACCATAGTCATTCCTGGGCATTCCCAGAACGTTAAATTTACGCATGATAGCTTATCTGTTCTTCTTGGATTATTGTTCCCCCTTCCTTAACTGCACTCTATTGCTAGTTCCCCTATGTTCTACATTATAAACCATTTATTTTACATTTTTCAAAGTTCACATTAGTGGTAGCATATAATATTTCTCTTTTTGTGCCTGGCTTATTTCACTCAGCATTATGTCTTCAAGGTTCATCTATGTTGTCATATGTTTCACGAGATTGTTCCTTCTTACTGCCATGTAGTATTCCATCGTGTGTATATACCACATTTTATTTATCCACTCATCTGCTGAAGGAAATTTGGGTTGTTTCCATCTCTTGGCAATTGTGAATAATGCTGCTATGAACATTGGCGTGCAGACATCTGTTCGTGTCACTGCTTTCCGATCTTCCGGGTATATACCGAGAAGTGCAATCGCTGGATCGAATGGTACTTCTATATCTAGTTTTCTAAGGAACTGCCAGACTGACTTCCAGAGAGGCTGAAGCATTATACAGTCCCACCAACAAGAAATAAGAGTTCCAGTTTCTCCACATCCCCTCCAGCATTTGTAGTTTCCTGGTTGCTTAATGGCAGCCATTCTAATCGGTCTGAGATGGTATCTCACTGTGGTCTTAATTTGCATCTCTCTAATAGCTAGTGACGCTGAACATATTTTCATGTCTTTCTTGGCCATTTGTATTTCCTCTTCAGAGAACTGTCTTTTCATATCTTTTGCCCATTTTAGAATTGGACTGTCTGTACTGTTGTCATTGTGTTGTAGGATTTCTTTATATATGCAAGATATCAGTCTTTTGTCAGATAAAAGGTTTCCAAAAATTTTTTCCCATTGAGTTGGCTGCCTCTTCACCTTTTTGACAAATTCCTTTGAGGTACAGAAACTTCTAAGCTTGAGGAGTTCCCATTTATCTATTTTTTCTTTTGTTGCTTGTGCTTTGGGTGTAAAGCCTAGGAAGTGGCCACCTAAAACAAGGTCTTGAAGATGTTTTCCTACATTATCTTCTAGGAGTTTTATGGTACTCTCTATTATATTGAGATCTTTGGTCCATTTTGAGTTAATTTTTCTGTAGGGGGTGAGGTAAGGGTCCTCTTTCATTCTTTTGGATATGGATATCCAACTCTCCCAGCCCCATTTGTTGAAAAGACCATTATGACCCAGTTCAGTGCCTTTGGGGGCCTTATGAAAGATCAGTCGGCCATAGATCTGGGGGTCTATCTCCGAATTCTCAATTCGATGCCATTGATCTATATGTCTATCTTCGTGCCAGTACCATGCTATTTTCACAACTGTGGTTTTATAATAAGCTTCAAAGTCAGGGAGTGTAAGTCCTCCCACTTCGTTTTTCTTTTTCAGAGTCTCTTTAGCAATGCAAGGCATCTTCCCGTTCCAAATAAACTTGCTAACTAGCTTTTCCAAGTCTGCAAAGTAGGTTGTTGGAATTTTGATTGGGATTGCATTGAATCTGTAGATGAGTTTGGGTAGAATTGACATCTTAATGACATTTAGCCTTCCTATTCAGGAACATGGAATATTTTTCCACTTTTAAGGTCCCCTTCTATTTCTTTTAGTAGAGTTATGTAGTTTTCTTTGTATAGGTCTTTTATATCTTTGGTTAAGTTTATTCCTAGGTACTTGATTTTTTTAGTTGCTATGGAAAATGGTATCTTTTTCTTGAGTGTATCTTCAGTTTGTTCATTTCTAGCATTTAGAAACATTACTGACTTATGTGCATTAATCTTGTATCCCGCTACTTTGCTAAATTTGTTTATGAGCTCCAGTAGCTGTATCGTCGATTTCTCGGGGTTTTCCAGATATAAGATCATATCATCTGCAAACAATGACAGTTTTACTTCTTCTTTTCCAATTTGGATGCCTTTTATTTCTTTGTCTTGCCGGATTGCCCTGGCTAGCACTTCCAGCACAATGTTGAATAACAGTGGTGACAGCGGGCATCCTTGTCTTGTTCCTGATCTTAGAGGGAAGGCTTTCAGTCTCTCACCATTGAGTACTATGCTGGCTGTGGGTTTTTCATATATGCTCTTTATCATGTTGAGGAAGTTTCCTTCAATTCCTACCTTTTGAAGTGTTTTTCTCAAAAAGCGATGTTGGATTTTGTCGAATGCTTTTTCAGCATCTATTGAGATGATCATTTCATTTTTCCCTTTCAAATTGTTAATGTGTTGTAATACATTGATTGATTTTCTGATGTTGAACCCTCCTTGCATGCCTGGAATGAACCCCACTTGGTCATGGTGTATGATTTTTTTAATGTGTCTTTGGATTCGATTTGCAAGTATTTTGTTGAGGATTTTTGCATCTATATTCATTAGGGAGATTGGCCAGTACTTTTCCTTTTTTGTAGCATTTTGCCTGGTTTTGGTATTAGATTGATGTCAGCTTCATAAAATGACTTAGGCAGTGTTCCATTTTCTTCAATGTTTTGAAAGAGTTTGAGTAAGATTGGTGTCAGTTCTTTCTGGAAAGTTCGGTAGAATTCCCCTGTGAAGCCATCTGGCCCTGGGCATTTATTTGTGGGAAGATTTTTGATGACTGATTGGATCTCTTTGCTTGTGATGGGTTGGTTGAGGTCTTCTATTTCTTCTCTGGTCAGTCTAGGTTGTTCATATGTTTCCAGGAAATTGTCCATTTCCTCTACATTATCCAGTTTGTTGGCGTACAGTTGTTCATAATATCCTCTTACAATTTTTTTAATTTCTTCGGGATCTGCAGTTATGTCACGTTTTCATTCATTATTTTGTTTATATGTTTCTTCTCTCTTTTTCATTTTGTCAGTGTAGCTAGGGGCTTGTCAATCTTGTTGATCTTCTCAAAGAACCAACTTTTGGTGATATTTATCCTCTCTTGTTTTTTTGTTCTCTATGTCATTTATTTCTGCTTTAATCCTTGTTATTTCTTTTCTTCTACTTGGTTTAGGATTGGTTTGCTGTTCATTTTCTAGCTTCTTCAGTTGATCCATTAGTTCTTTGATTTTGGCTATTTCTTCCTTTTTAATATATGCGTTTAGTGCTATAAATTTCCCCCTCAGTACCGCTTTTGCTGCATCCCATAGGTTTTGGCATGTTGTGTTCTCATTTTCATTCGTCTCTATATATTTAGCAATTTCTCTTGCTATTTCTTCGTTAAACCACTGATTGTTTAGGAGTGTGTTGTTTAACCTCCAGGTATTTGTGAATTTTCTAAGTCTCTGATGGTTATTGACTTCTAATTGTATTCCACTGTGGTCAGAGAATGTGCTTTGAATAATTTCAATCTTTTTAAATTTATTGAGCCTTGTTTTATGTCCCAGCATATGATCTATTCTGGAGAAAGTTCTGTGAGCACTAGAGAAGTATGTGTATCCTGGTGATTTGGGATGTAATGTTCTAGATATGTCTGTTAAATCTAATTCATTCATCAGATTGTTTAGGTTTTCAATTTCCTTATTGGTCTTCTGCCTGATTGATCTATCAATAGGAGAGACTGTTGTGTTGAAGTCTCCCACAATTATTGTGGAAACATCAATTGCTTCCTTTAGTTTTGCCACTGTTTCTCTCATGTATTTTGTGGCACCTTGATTGGGTGCATAGACATTTATGATTGTTATTTCTTCTCGTTGAATTGCCCCTTTTATTAGTATGTAGTAGCCTTCTCTGTCTCTCAAAACATCCCTGCATTTAAAGTCTATTTTATCTGAGATTAATATTGCTACACCCGCTTTCTTTTGGCTGTAGCTTGCATGAAATATTTTTTTCCATTCTTTCACTTTCAATTTCTTTGTGTCCCTGTGTCTAAGATGAGTCTCTTGTATGCAACATACTGATGGTTCATTTTTTTTAATCCATTCTGTGAATTTATATCTTTTAATTGGGGAGTTTAATCCATTTACATTCAACGTTAAAACCGTGAAGGCATTTCTTGCATCAGCCAACTTATCCTTTGCTTTATGTTTGTCATATATATTTTCCCCCTCTCTATTAATATCCTTTAATGTACGCATACCGAATCTCTTTAGTACTGAACCTTTCTCCAAGTCTCTCTCTCTCTTTCTTTGTTTCTCTGTCTGTAGGGCTCCCTTTAGTATCTGAAGTAGGGCAGGTCTTTTGTTAGCAAATTCTCTCAGCATTTGTTTGTCTGTGAAAAATTTAAGCTCTCCCTCAAATTTGAAGGAGAGCTTTGCTGGACAAAGTATTCTTGGTTGGAAATTTTTCTCACTCAGAATTTTAAATATATCGTGCCACTGCCTTCTCGCCTCCATGGTGGCTGCTAAGTAGTCACTACTTAGTCTTATGCTGTTTCCTTTGTATGTGGTGAATTGCTTTTCTCTTGCTGCTTTCAGAACTTGCTCCTTCTCTTCCATGTTTGACACTGTGATCAGAATATGTCTCGGAGTGGGTTTATTTGGATTTATTCTATTTGGAGTTCGCTGGGCATTTATGATTTGTGTATTTATAGTGTTTAGAAGATTTAGGAACTTTTCCCCAACAATTTCTTTGAATACTCTTCCTAGACCTTTACCCTTTTCTTCCCCTTCTGGAACACCAATGAGTCTTATATTAGGACGTTTTATATTATCTATCATATCCCTGAGGTCCATTTCGATTTTTTCGATTCTTTTCCCCATTCTTTCTTTTGTGCTTTCATGTTCCGTTCTGTCATCTTCCAAGTCACTGATTCGTTGTTCAACTTCCTCTAGTCTTGTACTATGAGTATCCAGAATCTTTTTAATTTGGTCAACAGTTTCTTTAATTTCCATAAGATCATCTATTTTTTTATTTATTCTTGCAATGTCTTCTTTATGCTCTTCTAGGGTCTTCTTGATATCCTTTGTATCCCATACTATGGTCTCATTGTTCATCTTTAGTTCTCTGCTTTAGTTGCTCTAGGAAGTGTGTCTCTTCTGATCTTTTGATTTGGGTACTTGGGCTTGGGTTATCCATATTGTCTGGTTTTTTCATATGCTTTACAATTTTCTGTTTTTTTTTTGGCCTCTTGGCATTTGCTGAACTTGATAGGGTACTTTTAAGATTTGCAGACCAATTGAAGTCCTTATCTCTAATTTATCAGATCTACAGCTTCGTGGAGTACACTTCCTCTAACTAACCCGCAGGTGGCGTCCGCGAGCCACCTGTTCTCCACAAGCCAGTTCTCCCCTGCTTTGCCTTTGTGGTGAGTGGGAGAGTGAGTCTTGTGGGGTCCAATTGGTGTATCAAGCTTGCATGTGTACTTGGTGTTGCCCACCCTGTATATGGGGCGTGTGTCTAGGCGGTCAGGGAGGGGGGGTGGCTCTAACAATCAAATCTCCCTGGTGTTCCTGAAGTTTTAAAGCTGCTGCAATAGTCTAATCCTTCAGTTCAGTCCTGCCACAGTTTGTCTCTGCCACTGACCCACAAGTCCTTGGTATTGGCGTATGGCTCCTGAGACTTGCAAGGGGGTCCCTCTTCCAGGCCATGCACCCCCTGGTCCTCTGTTGATGGATGACTGTGCTATGTCACAGGTGAGTGCCGTCCCCTCAGGGCGGTTTTGGGCTGCTGGGCTGTGTAGGGAGGCTCCCAGTCTGCTGAAATGATGGCTGAATGGGGCTTTGTTAATTCACACTGTTCCACCTTCCCAACTCTGGAACAACCAGCTGAGGGAGCAGGGAAGGCTAATGTCCAAGCCCAGTTTTGTGGTGTGTGCGTGTTATTTGAAGCACTTCTGTCACACTGGGTTATCTGGGGCAGCTCTGGGCTATGGGGCTGGCGACAGGCAGGAGTGTTTCCTGTCTACCAGGATGATGGCTGTGAGCGGACACCCCCCTTTTCTTGGGAAGTTGTAGTGTTTAGTGAATTTTCTCAGCCACTGAATTATTGCCTTTTGTCTCAGAGCTCTTAGTTCTGCTCTTGACTTGACGTGCCCAAATTGCAAGTCTTTGAGGCTTTCTGTATTGGGCTTCTTAGAGTAATTGTTTTAGAAACAGAAAAAAAAAAAGATTAAAAAAAAAAAAAAAAAGCCCTTCTCTCAGATCTAATGGGTTATTGAAATGCTAAAAGACAATGCAATTAGGGCCATTACGGAAAGATCCAGGGGGCAGAGAGGTCAGTTTTTCTTCGGGATTTGCATATGAGCCTCAGGGCCTGAGCTCTGCCCTTCCCCTTTTTATGTTCACCAGAACTCCAAAAATCCTCCGCTTTTATTTTGGAGTTTTTCGTGCTGTTTTTTTCTATGCCTGTCTCCTCTCTGCTGGGCTGGCTGCTCTCAGATTCTCTGGTGTCTGGTCTCAGTCTATCTATGGTTGGAGTTTGGATCAGTAGAATGAGTTTCCGATAGAAGCTGCCACTGCAGTTCTCCCTTCTCCTTCCCAGCACTGACAGCCCCTCCTTCCACAGGACTGAGCCTGGCAGGGAGGGGCGCGGGTCCCCTGGCCGCAAAAACTTACAGATTTCGCTGATCTCAGCAGTTCAACGTGTTCATGAGTGTTGTATGAAGTATGCCCAAAGTCAAATTGCTCTGTGGTGTCCAGTCCACACAGTTCCTGGCTTTCTACTACTTTCCTGGAGGAGTAACTAAAACATACAGCTCACCAATCCGCCATCTTGCCCCCTCCACCCTACATTTTAGAATACAAACCATTTATTTTACAGTTTTCACAGAGTTCACGTTAGTGGTAACATACAATATCTATCTTTTTGTGTCTGGCTTATTTCACTCCACATTACATCTTCTAGGTTCATCCATGTTATCATATGTTTCACAACCTCATTCCTTCTTACTGTCGCATAGTATTCCAATGTGTGTATATCCCACATTTTGTTTATCCACTCATCTGTTGAAGGACATTCAGATTCTTTCCATCTCCTGGCAATTGTGAACAATCCCGCTATGAACATCAGTGTGCAGGTATCTGTTCATGTCACTGCTTTCAGATCTTCTGGGTATATATGAGAAGTGAAATTGTTGGATCGAAAGGTAACTAGTTTTCTAAGGAACCGCCAGACTTTCTTCCAGAGTAGCTGTACCACTATACGATCCCACCAACAATGAATAAGAGTTCCAATTTCTCCACACCCTCTTTAGCATTTGTAGTTTCCTGTTTGTCTAGTGGCAGCCAATCTAATTGGTGTGAGATGATATCTCATTGTGGTCTTAATTTGCATCTCCCTAATAGCTAGTGTAAATGAACATATTTTCATGTGTTTTTTGACCATTTGTATTTCCTCTTCAAAGAACTGTCTTTTTATATCTTTTAACCACTTTATAATTCAGCTGTCTGTGTTACTGACATTGAGTTTTAGGATCTCTTTATATATGCAAGATATCAATATTTTGTCAGATACACAGTTTCCAAATATTTTTTCCCACTGAGTTGGATGCCTCTTCACCTTTTTCACAAATTCCTTTGAGGTACAGTAGCTTTTAAGTTTGAGAAGTTCCCATTTATCTATTTTTTTCTTTTGCTGCTTGTGCTTTGGGTGTAGGGTCTAAGAAGTGACCTCCTAATACAAGGTCTTGAAGATGTTTCCCTACATTATCTTCTAGGAGTTTTATGGTACTGTGTCTTATACTGAAGTCTTTAATCTATTTTGAGTTAATTTCAGTGTAGGGTGTGAGGTATGGATCCTCTTTCATTCTTTTGGATATGAATATCCATCTTTCCCAGCCCCATTTGCTGATTAGACTGTTATGTCATAGTTCAGTGGTTCTGGGGGCCTTATGAAAGATCAGTCAACCTTAGATCTGGGGGATCTATCTCTGAATTCTCAATTTGATTCCATTGATCAATATGTCTACCTTTGTGCCAGTATACCATGCTGTTTTGACTACTGTGGCTTTATAATAAGCTTCAAAGTCAGGGAGTGTATGTCCTCCTGCTTTGTTTTCCTTTTTTCAGAATGTTTTGAGCAATGCGAGACCCCTTTCTCTTCCAAATAAATTTGTTAACTAGCTTTTCCAAGTCTGCAAAGTAGGCTGTTGGAATTTTGTTTGAAATTCCATTGAATCTGTAGATCATTTTGGATAAAGTTGACATCTTAACAATGTTTAGCCTTCGTATCCATGAAAAAGGAATATTTTTCCATCTTTTTTTAGGTCCCTATTTCTTTTAGTAAAGTTATATAGTTTTCTATGTATAGGTTCTTTACATCCTTGGTTAAGTTTATTCCTAGGCACTTGATATTTTTAATTGCTATTGAGAATGGAATCTTTTTTGAGTGTCTCTTCATTTTGGTCATTTCTAGGGTATAGGAATATTGACTTATATGCATTAATCTTGTATCCTGCTACTTTGCTAAATTTGCTTATTAGCTTAAGTAGCTGTGTCATTGATTTCTCAGGGTTTTCCAAATATAAGATCATATCATCAGCAAATAATGACAGTTTTATTTCTTCCTTTCCAATTTGGAAGCCTTTTATTTCTCTGTCTTGCCAGATTGCTCTGGCTAGCACTTCTAGCATAATGTTGAATAACAGTGGTGACAGCGAGCATCCTTGTCTTTTTCCTGATCTTAGAGGCAAGGCTTTCCATCTCTTGCCATTGAGTATTATGCTGGCTGTGGGTTTTTCATATATGCCCTTTATCATATTGAGGAAGTTTCCTTCAATTCCTACCTTTTGAAGTGTTTTTATTAAAAAAGGATGCTGGATATTGTCAAATGCTGTTTTCAGCATCTATTGAGAAGATCATTTGATTTTTCCCTTTTGATTTGTTAATGTGCTGTATTACATTGATTGATTTTCTTATGTTGAAACATCCTTACATGCCTGGAATGAAGGTTGGTTATGGTATATGGTATTTTTAATGTGTCTTTGGATTTGATTTGCAAGTATTTTGTTGAGAATTTTTGCTTATAAGGGAGATTGGCCTGTAGTTTTCCTTTCCTGTAGAATCTTAACCTGGTTTTGGTATTAGAGTGATGACAGCTTCATAAAATGAGTCAGGTGGTGTTCCATTTTCTTCAATGTTATGAAAAAGTTTAAGCAAGATTGGTATCAGTTCTTTTTGGAAAGTTTGGTAGAATTCCCCTGTGATGCCATCTGGTCCTGGGCATTTATTTGTGTGAAGCTTTTTGATGACGGATTGGATCTCTTTGTTTGTGATTGGTTTGTTGAGGTCTTCTATTTCTTCTCTGGTAAGTCTAGGTTGTTCATGTGTTTCCAGGAAATTGTCCATTTCCTCTACATTATCTAGTTTGTTGGCACAGAGTTGTTCATAGTATCCTCTTATAATTTTTTAAAATTTCTTCAGGAGCCACAGTAATGTCACCTCACTCATTCATTACTTTGTTTATTTGGGTCTTCTCTCTTTTTTGATTTTGTCAGGGGCTTGTCAATCTTGTTGATCTCAAAGAACCAACTTTTGGTTTTATTTATTCTCTCTATTGTTTATTTGTTCTCTATGTTATTTATTTCTGCTTTAATCCTTGTTATTTCTTTTACTCTACTTGGTTTAGGATTAGTTTGCTGTTCATTTTCTAGCTTCTTCAGTTGTTGCATTAGTTCTTTGATTTTAGCTCTTTCTTCCTTTTCAATGTATGCATTTACAGCTATAAATTTCCCCCTCAATACCATCTTTGCTTCATCCCATAAGCTTTGATATGCTGTGCTCTCGTTTTCATTCGTCTCTAGATATTTAGCAATTTCTCTTCCTTTTTCTTCTTTAACCCACTGATTGCTTAGGAATGTGTTGTTTACCCTCCAGACAGATGTAAATGTTCTAAATCTTTGATGGTTATTAACTTCCAGTTGTATTCCATTGTGATCAGAGAATGTGCTTTGAATAATTTCAATTTTTTTAAATCTATTGAGGCTTGTTTTATGATCTATTCTGGAGAAAGTTCCGTGAGTACTACAGAAGAATGTGTATCCTGGTGATTTGGGGTGTAATGTTCTATATATGTCTGTTAAGTCAAATTCCTTTATCAGATTGTTTAGGTTTACAATTTCCTTATTGGTCCTCTGTCTGGTGGATCTATCTACAGGAAAGAGTGATGTACTGAATTCCCCCACAATTATTGTGGAAACATCTATTGCTTCCTTCAGTTTTGTCAGTGTTGTCTCACATACTTTGGTGCACCTTGATTGGGTGCATAAACATTTATGATTGTTATTTCTTCTTGTTAAATTGTCCCTTTTATTAGTATATAGTGACCTTCTTTGTCTCTTATAACATCCTTGAATTTAAAGTCTATTTAATCTGAGATTAATATTGCTGCTCCTGCTTTCTTTTGGCTGTAGCTTGCATCAAGTATTTTTTTTACATCGTTTCACTTTCAATTTCTTTGTGTCCATGGGTCTAAGATGAGTCTCTTGTAAGCAACATATTGATGATTCATATTTTTTAATCCATTCTGCCAATCTATACCTTTTAATTGGGGAGATTAATCCATTCACCTTCAATGTTATTACTGTGAAGGCACTTCTTGAATCAGCCATCATATCCTTTGGATTTTATTTGTCGGATATATTTTTTCCCTCTATGTTTATTTCCTTTAATGTACCCTTACTAAAACTCTTTAGTTCTGAGCCCTTCTCCATAACTCTTCCTCCTTTCATTTTTTTCTCTGCTAGTAGGGATCCCTTTAGTATCTCTTGGAGGGCAGGTCTCTTGTTAGCAAATTCTCTCAGCATTTGTTTGTCTGTGAAGATTTTAAGCTCTCCCTCAAATCTGAAGGAGAGCTTTGCTGGATAAAGAATTCTTGGTTGGCAATTTTTCTCTTTCAGAATTTTTTCTTTTTTTTTTTTTGAAATAAATTCAAAGTTATAGGAATAGTTGCAAAAACAATACTGACCCCATACACAGAATTCCATCATACCCTGACCCCCCTCCCCGGATAGCTCTACCCATCAACTTTAACATGCTGTCACATCGCTATTTCTTTCCCTCCCTATCTATCATCCATCATCTATTGCTCTGTCTTCTGAACATGAGAGCTAGCTGCACACATCCTTGAACACACACTATAATTCACGTATACACTTCCCATGAACAAGAACATTCTTTTGCGCAATCCTGTTAAGCGCAGCTAAGAAGTACAATAGATTCAACAATGATACAAAGCTTACATTCTGTATTTCCTTTTCCTTATGTCTCAGCTGTGTCCCTTTGAGCCACCGGTCATCTATCCTCCAATCCCATCCAAGTTCATCCTTGGCATTTAATTGTCATCTATTTACACTGTCTTTTTTTTTTTTCAATTGTGGAAACATATATACAGCCTAAATCTTCCCATTCCATCCCCTCCCTAGCCTTCCATTAGTGGGATTAATCACATTTAGAATGTTGTAATGCTCTTTCCCATCATCGATTACTAGAAATTTCCCTTCACCTCAAACAGCAACCCTTAACTCCCCATTGCCCCTTCCCCCATTTCTCTTAACCCAAACTCTACTTTTCATCTCTATGGTTATATTCTCTGATAATTTCTTTGTGTTTACTGTGGGGCTTAAAATTAACCTCTTAAATCCCTATCAATCTTCTTTTTCTTTGATACCACCTTCACTTCAATAGGACACATAAACTATGTTCCTATACTCCTCCATTTCCCCACCTTTATATAGTTGTCTAAAATTACATATTTTACAGAGTTAAAAATCACTGATTTGTCATTAGAGTGTGTATTTTATATCATGCGGGAAGTAAATAGTGGAGTTACAGTTCAAAAATTATTGACTTCTATTTGTATTCCATTGTGGTTGGAGAATGTGCTTTGAGTATATTCAATTTTGTTTTTTGTTTTTTTAACTTCTTGAGGCTTGTTTTATGACCCAGCTTCTGGACCCTTCTGGAGAAAGATCCGTGACCACTGGAGAAAAATGGGTGTCCTGGTGATTTGGGATGTAAGGTACTATATAAGTCTGTTAAAATTCTCTATATCTCTTTCTCCTTTCTTTTTGTCTCTGTTGGTAGGGCTCCCTTTAGTATATGAAGTAGGGCAGGTCTTTTATTGGCAAACTCTCTCAGCATTTGTTTGTCTGTGAAAAATTTAAGCTCTCCCTCAAATTTGAAGGAGAGTTTTGCTGGATAAAGTATTCTTGGTTGGAAATTTTTCTCTTTCAGAATTTTAAATATGTCATACCGCTGCCTTCTTGCCTCTATGGTGGCTGCTGAGTAATCATTATTTAGTGTTATGTTGTTTCCCTTGTATGTGGTAAATCGTTTCTCCCTTGCTGTTTTCAGAACTTTCTCTTTCTCTTCAGCATTTGACAATCTGATCAGAATATGTCTTGGAGTGGGTTTATTTGGATTTATTCTGTTTGGAGTTCATTGGGCATCTATGATTTATGTCATTTAGAAGGGTTGAGAAGTTTTCCCCAACAATGTGTTTGAATACTCTTTCTAGTCCTTTACCTTCTCTTCCTCTTCTGGAACACCAGTGATTCTTATATTGTATGCTTCATGTTGTTCACCAGATCTCTGAGATTCATTTCAAATTTTCCAATTTTGTTCTCCATTCATTCTTTTGTACTTTCACTCCCCAAAACATTTTCTTCCATTTCACTTATTCTTCAAGTTCATCGAATCTGCTGCTATGAGTTTCTTGGATCTTTTAAACTTTATCAACAGTTCCTTTTATTTCGATAAGCTCATCTATTTTTATTTACTCTTGAAAATTCTTCTTTATGCTCTTCTAGGGTCTTCTTGATGTCATTTATATTCTGAGCCATCATCTTGTTGTTTGTGATTACTTCTTTGATAACTGCTCCAGGTTCTGTGTCTCCTCTGGTTTTCTGATTTGGGCATTTGGGTTACCCATATCTTCTGGCTTCCTCATATGCTTTAAAATTTTCTGCTGCTTTTGGCTTCTTGGCATTTGCTTATCTTCAAAGGGTTCTTTTAGGATACACAGGCTTTTGAATAATTATCTATCAAGTGACAGAGCTACAGCTTGGTGGAATGCATTTTTCCTGACCTACCAGCAGACGGCAGCCTCCCACAGCCACCTATTACCCTCAAGACAGTTCTCCCCAACTTCGTCTTTGTAGCCACTGGGGGTCCAAACTTTGTGGAGATCCCATCAGTGCACCAATTTTCCGTGTGCAGTTGGGACCGTCGGCCCTTAGGGTATGGGGTGTGACCTATGCAGTTAGGCAGGGAAGACAGCTTTAAGACCCAGAACTCCCAGCCATCCCGGGGCTGTGACTAGAAAACCCAGGGGCTGTTGCATGAGTCCAGCCCTTCAGCTCAGATTCCCCACAGTCTCTCTCTGCAGTGGGCCCACAAGTCCCCGGGATGGTATAGGGTTCTTCGCACTCTTGTGCAGGACCCTGCTTCTAAGCTGTACACTCTGCTGGCCTCTATGGAGGAAGACTGTGCAGTGTCACAGGAGAGCGGAATCCCCAAGGAGAGCTCTTGGCCACAGTGCTGCAAAAGGGTGTCTCCCAGCCTGCTGAAAATATGGGTGTATGGTGCATGGTAACTTCCCACTTCTGCGGTCCTCCGCCTGCTACAGCAGCCCGTTTCTGGCTCTGGAACAATTAGCTGTAGGTGTGCTAAAGGCTATCACCCATGCCAGATATTGATGTGATACTGGGATGTGGAAGTCACTCCCTATCTTGCTCGACTGCGCGGCTCTCACTGCCAGATGTGCGGCCATCATCCGGGTTTTCAAACTAATCTGCCTCCAAACGCTGACCCCAGGTTTTTTCCCAATGCAGCCACCAAGCGCCATTTCCTCAGAAGCTCAAACGCTCACTCGATTCTGAATGTAGTCTTCAGTTTCACCAAGTGCACAGTCACTGCGGATATAGCGGACCCTGTTCAGCCAGTAGAACCCTGGGACTGCTATTCTGGAGCACTTTCTGTCTTTTTTCTAGTGATTTTCTTGGAGGAGTATTTTGCTCCATCTCTCCTAATCTGCAATCTTGGATCCCTCCCAAGAATTGTCTGTTAATTTATTCAGAAGGAAAGAACAATCTGAGAGAATGAATTTGCAGAAGTATCGGTAAGATAGCTGCTTTTACTTGCACTGAAAAAGTTCCATTTATGAAGTGAACTAGTTACATCGTTGGCAAAACAGATAAAAGAAAGGAATGTATTGGGGAGTACTCTGTACACTTCCTCAATTACTATCTAAGTAAATTCTGTTGAGGGTACAAGTAGTATTGGAGAAAGACAAACAATAAAATATTTATTTACAGATTGAAGGAAAATTATTAATTTCTATTATTTTTGCTTTTTCTAGAGATTAGATGACTGGTGGCTTCATTTCTAAAAACACAGATTGCATAGTTCACTTTCAAAAGCTTGCCTTTGAGGGGATAACCATCTAAGTACTACAGGTAAGGGTGACAGCATTAACAACAACAAAAACAGTTAAAGCAGGGGGCTATTTGGCATTTGCTGGTATGTATAATACCCATTGTATGCCCAGAGTACTCAAATTATGTCAAGTTTTCATCATCAACCTCTCCCAAACCCAACCTCTTCTTTATCCTACAATGCCGGCACCCTAGTTTAGGTCCATTATATCATGAGAAGTATTATGATTATCTTTTCAATTATCTCCCTCCCCACTACTTTCTTCAGCCCTTTAACCCATCCTCTATTATAAAGACACATTAACCTTCCAAAGAGGAATTTGATTGATGTTGGTTAGCTCTGCAAAAAGTTTCAATGGTTTTTCCATTGCTTCTGGGAAAGCAACTCTTTAATCTTCCATTTACAGTCTAGCTTCAACTTATTTTTCTCTGCTTAGTTCTCATTCCTTCCCTATGTAAATGCTTCTCAATCAACTAAGGAACACTTTATAAAAACAATAAGCCTTCTAAAGAATTTTGAGACCGAAAAGGTGAGAGGATGTGGTAAGCTAAGAAGAGGGGAGAAACACATGACTGCTGAATAAGTAATGTTGGCACAATTAGTTAAAAAATTGGATCTCTACCTCATACCATACACAAAAATCAATCCCAGGTGGATTAAGGATTTAAATGAAAAAGCACAACTTAAAAAGGTTTAGAAGAAAATATAGGCAAGTATCTTTATGAGCTTGTGAGTAGAGAAAGAATGATTAAACAAATACAAAATGCACAAACCACAAAGGAAAAGACTGAATATTCTGGCACTAATTTGACTTTAAACTTCACTTTGATAACTTAAAAAGGTAAAAAGACAAGCTAAAAATTGGGAGAAGTTATTTGTAACACACATAACTAACAAAGGATCAGGACCCATAACACATGAAGAACTTTTATGAGTAAATAACAAAAAGACAGACAAACAAACAGAAAAGTGGGCAAAAGATGCGAACAAGCATTTTGCAGAAGAGAAAACAGAAGGGCCAATAAAAATCATTTTTAAAATGCTTACTGTCACTACTAATCAGGGCCATATACACTAAAACCACAAAGAGATACAATTTAAACCCACCAGCCAGGAAACATGAAAGAAATCTGTAATAGCAAGCATTAACAAGCAGTGAAACAAAACTGTTAAGGGCACAGATTCCCGGTTTCAAAACCTGGCTCTTACTACACAATGTCCAGGTAAGCATTTTAGCCTCCACAAGTCTCTGTTTCCCCATTTGTAAAATGAAAGATAACACTAATACATATTTCATTGTATTATTGTGAGGATTAAATAAATTAATACACATAAAATGTTTAGAACACTGTCTGACATAGGAAGTATAATACAAGGTTAACTTATTATTCCTATTAATATCATCATCATCACCACTACTAATGGGTATGTAAATTAGTTCAGTCACATAAAAAAAACCATTTGACATTACCAGGTAGGACTAAGGATGCTGTGATGGTTAATTTCATGTGCAAATGGCTAGGTCATGGTGTCCAATTGTTTTGGCAAGCACTGACCTGCTTGTTACTGTGAGAGTATTCCATAGATAGAATTTGCATCTATAATCATTTGCTTGCACCTATAATCAACAAAGAAGATTGCCCTAAGCGATGTGGGGAGTCTCCCCATCAAGCCAGTTGAAGGTCCAAAAGCCAGAACTGAAGATTTCAGAGGTCAGAAGACTTTCTCCCTCAATTTTAGTATTGGCTCTTGCTGGAATTTCCAGCCAGCCAGCTCTCCCAGGGGAATTTAGACAAAGGACTTTAAAGTCACAAGTTTCCAGCCTGCAGCCTGCCTTTCAAAGTTTGGACTTGCCAGCCCCACAGCCACATGAGCCAATTCCTTATAATAAATCTCTATACACACACACACACAGTTGGTTTTGTTTCTCTGGAGAACTCTGACCAATACAGATACAAAGTCCCTACAACCAAACGACTCTATTTCTAGGCATATGTCCTAGAAAAACCATTATTTCAAGAGAAAACATGTAGTTGAAGAATGTTCATGATGCATTGTTTGCAATAGCAGAATGTGGCATCCCCTGGCCTGAGCAAAACAGGCCTATGGACCTTGGTGCACAGCAGTGTGCATGACCTACGCAGCTAATGTTTAACCTAATGTCTTTGTAAGCCAGTAAAGAGGAAAAGGGTAAGTTGACCTTAAAATGTAACTTCAAAACACGAAACAGGGAGCAGGCAGGAGGTGAGAGCAAGATGTCATTGTACCCCAGACCTCCCACTGTCAAATGTTAATCTAGTCCTTCTTGCACCACCCCCCCATGTCACAAAGACCTGTTCCCGCATCTATGCTCCCCACCTTTAGGAATGTCTTTGTTTTAAACCCTAATAACGGGCTTGCTGTCCTCTTTCAATTGCGCAGTCGACTTCCCTGCGAATACGATGCCCGCCTGGCCTGACAGAGCCATCATGATCTCTCCCTGCCTTCTCATCCTTTCGGTAAGCCCTGAATAAAAGTTCATGTATCAGATAATGCTCGTTGCCGCCTTTGGCCTCTGGACTGGTATAGCCCTCATGGGCTGTGACACAGAATAATGAAAACAATACAAATGTCCATTTAAGGAAGAATGAGTAAGTAAATCATGGCATATTAATGTGATGTAATAACAAATAGCATGAAAATAAATACAGCTACATGCATCAGTATGGACCAACCTCACAAACATAGTATTGAATGGGAAAAAGCAACCCATGGAAGAGTATATAGAATATGGTACAATTTAGATAACGCTTAAAGACATGAAAAGCAAGGGAATGATAAATAAAACTGAGGATTAGTACTCTCTTGGGATGGAGAGAAAGAGGAGTTTAATAAAGGAGGAACACAGAGGAAATGTCAACAGTACTGGTATTGTCTTCTTTTTTCATCTAGGTGGCAGATAAACAAGTTTCACTGTGTTATTCTTTAGCTTTTATACAGATATAAAATACACAATTTTGTGTATATAAAAGATTTAATAATAAAAAGTTTAAATCTATGGATAAAAATCCATGAAAAAAAGAACAGCATTTATTACTGTAAGATATAAATGAGAAATACCTGAGATATATCCATGCTATAGTTCTCTGAGTTTACCATAAACAAGTGAAAAGAGAGATACCAACAACAAAAAACCCTGTAATATAATTTTTATAGCTATTTTGCTTAGAGGTGATGACCAGAAACTTGGAGCAATATTGCTCAGCAAGACAGTATAGAGAAAAAAGGATTTAAGAATAAATCTCTGTGATTTGCCTGTGTTTAAGAGCAAGTGAAAGAGAAACCAACAGAGAACACTATGAAGCCACCAGTATTGCTCCTATCATTCTTCCAAATCCCTTCCTAATATGACACTTCATCCTTGCTGCAGCTAATATTGTCCAAGTAAAATTATTTCTACCTCTCTTACTTTAATAACCTCCTAGCTTTTCTCTTTCCCTCCAATCTCATTCTTCAATCCACTCTAAACATGCAACCAAAATATTGCTCTTTCTAAAATATGATTCTGTCCACATCATCACTTCCTAACTTAAAACCCTTCCATGGGTTCACATTAGCCTCAGGATAAAACAGAACCCACAAAATATAATCAGTAAGTCTTCAACTGGTTTGGCTCCTGTTTATCTCACTTTTGCTCATTACTCCCCAGCTTATTCTCTGATGATGAAAGTTTAAAGTAGTGGTTCTCAAACCGTGGCTACTGGACATGCAGCAACAGCATTACCTGGAACTTATCCAGACCTACTCCAGATGTACTAAATTAGGAACGGTGGGGGTAGATCCCAACAACGTAACATTTGTCCCCCCAAAGTCCCCCAATTAAAACCTACTTTATTTCAACTGTGTTGCAATGGATTGCTTAGAATGGACCTGCCTGCTCCTAGACTATCAGCCAGGGAGCCTAAAGACAACCAGTCAAAAGTCACATAAAAAAATGAGGGAGTAATGAAAATGTTCAAACATTGATTGCGGTGATGAATGCACAGCTATATGATACTTGTGAAAAAATGATTATACACTTTGGATGACTGTATGGTATGTGAATATGTCTCAATAAAATTGCATTAAAAAAAAAAACAAAAACCCCAAAACAATGAGGCAGTACCAGAGGAATAAAGTGCCTACGGCAAGCAGTTCACTCTGCATCTGACTGATGGCAGCATTAACCCCAAGATTTTATAATGGTGTGAAAACTTCAGTGATCATCCACAAAATGATACACAGTAGAGCAACTTTGGTTATGGACTTTCTGTCTAGTACCTCATCATCTTAGTTTTCCTTCCTCACTCATTTTGGAACTAAAACCACTCAGAGTTAGAATTAACTTCCTATTTTAAGGGCAGCATAATCTGACACAAATAAAGCACATTGTCAGGTAGAGCCTTCTATTAAATTCTATTTCTCCAAAAGGGAAAAAAAAAAAACTATTTCAATAGTGTTTGGGCTACGTGTTATTGTTAAGAGAATCTTGCCAACAATCTGAATTTCAACAAGCCTTTGATCTGATTACAAAGTGCACTAACGTATGAGCATCACTGGTTAAAGCATGAAAGCATAATTACTACCTGAAGAAGTCTGACGGTGAAAGTCTGACTACAATACTGACAGGGAAAACTGGAAAGTCTTACAGTATAGTGGATAAAAGTACAAACTCTGGGGTCAGATTACTAGGGTTCAAATTTCAGCTAAGCTTCTTTCTAGCTTTATAATTGTAGGAAAATTACTTAGCTTGACTCAGCAGAATATAATGCTTAAAAGAATGGATCCCCAGCAAGTCTGCTTGAATTTAAGTCCTGATTCTACCTCTTATTAACTGTATAATCTTGAGCAAGTCACTTACTTTCTCTGAGCCTCAGTTTTCTCATTTTAAAAAGGGAACAATAATAGCACTTACCATAGAGTGGTCATGAAGATTATATGAGTAAATATATATGCTGTGCTTAAAACTGCTTGTGAATACTACATAAGTGTTATTTATTATCATTATAATTAGTAACTTCATGAGGGCCATATTATATTTTGGACAGAAAAAGAGTTTACACTGAATGCTAATCTCCATAGAAAATAAATAGAATTTACTCTGGTGAAGAAAAGAAAGCTTTCCTCACCCTTTTTTAGGTAAATAACTTTATTTTCAGCATGCCATTTACCTCTTTGAAACAGTTTATTTACTTCCAATTATAAAGCACTTAACTTGAAGGAGTGACTCTTCCAAAGAGTCAAGGGATCTAACCTTAAGTCGTCATTTATTTCACTCAGATTAATGCCTTTTTTAGCAAAGAACTTAAAAAGTGCAAAGGGATTTACTGAACACCATACCTGTGCCAAGGAAATAGTTTTGAAGATTATTCTAAAATATATACCTAGGGTTAATTTCATTATAAATTCTACACATGAAAGTGCCATCAAGAAAACAATCCTCACCATCACCGAGAGGGATGCTCAAAATATCACAAAGTGAAAATTTGGATAGTAGACTTTGTATAGTTTCTCTCTCTACTCACCACAGAATGTCATTCTATGTTGCCCTGACCAAAATACTTGAATGCCTGAGTCACAGAAATTCAGAGTATATTCTATTGAACATAAGTATAACAAAATCTTTGTTGGGTTTTGTGTGTGTGTGTGGCACCCTCAACTTCTGTCCTCAGGTGAAGTGAAAGAATAAAGTGAAGGAATTGTGGCAGAATCTCTAGTTTATAGTTTTCTACTTTAAAATGGAAGTCACTGATTACAAAGAACATTCTATCAACTCTAGATTTCAAGGCATCGCCACAACATAAGATATTTTATATTGGAGGAAAAAGGAAGGTTAACAAATTAGGATTACCGAACTCTTAAAGGCATCAATGTTCTATGGAAAGTCAACCTGAATGGTTCCTGTCTCTGCTGATCTATATGCTATACAGTTTCAATGCAGAAAAGGAAGGTTAACAGTCAGACATATTTTACAACTAAAAGCCCACAATGGCAAGGCAAACTGCTCATCTTCTACTATTTTTAGAAAAGTAAACATGCTTTATTGACAACAAGGTATTGTATACCCACTTCCTGTAGTACTTGAAAAAAAGAGAAAATTATTCCTCAGATTAAGACTGAACTCAAGATCCTCTAAAATAGAAACATGTTTTCAACTATAAAAAGTATTAGATAAATATAGTTTTCCCTACTTGATCTGTGAGTATCAACCACATAAGTACAGGTAAGGATTTTGAATTTTACATAAATCATCAGAACATTTACCTGTATAATCCTCTGAGTGCCATCAATGTTGACAGATAATAAGGGTGAAGCCAGGTTCCACGTACTGGTCACATTTAGTTTCGACCCATCAACTTCCACCTGTTTTGACACCAAATAAGTCTGTTACCATGAAGAAAGACAGAAAACTGATCTCAAGTTCACTGCTGCATACAAAGCAGCAGCCATTTTAAACAGATGGCTCCCAAACAACCTGTCATATTTACTGCTCCAGCCATGAAAGACAGGGTCCAACAACAGAGTCTTCTTAGTCATCTCTGGGGAGAGGTGAAGGACCTGCGAACAGCTGCCTGTGGGTACCGAGGTTTCAAGTGATTTTCAGTAAGTAACAAATAGACATCTAACTTTAAACCTATCTGGATATGCTACATTTACTGCAATTAGACAAGTAATGCATATAAATTCCTGTGACATTTTGCAACCCACACAACAAGGCTTGCATATAATATCTCTCCAAGGACCAAAGAAGAACTTTTTCTGTGTTAATTTTAATGACAGACTATGCATTGTTGTAATTAAAGAGAAGCTTTAGTTAGGCAAAATTCTTTGGTGTTGAATATGAAAAGTCCATTCCAACTTTACTAAGTTCTGTCATATTTTTGTCAGTCGTAAACAACTAATTGCATCACGAGATGTAATAAGCCCATGATCTTTTAAAACAGATATTAAATCACAAATTATCTTAAAATATATTCACTCATTAAAATAAAAAGACATAGACTTATACTAGTTAATATACATATACTTTTATGTACATATATTTGGATATATACTTACTGATACATACATACATACACACACACACACGTATTTTTTTCCCCTAGAGTATAACCATAAAGTCTAGAAACAAAAATGTTGGCTACCTTGTGGGCAAAGTTATTGGCTACGTGAAATAATATCATTAGGATATATACTACATATTCATTTATGTTTCCAGATTCAGATGCCTCCTTATAAATACAATATAATTCAGTAATTAGGGAGAAAGAACACTGGCTTTGCAATCACACCAACTTGAATCTTAATTGACATTGCTGTTTTCCCAAGTTGCAGTTATTTACTAAGCTAGAGTTATTTAACCTGTCTGAGCTTCAGTTTCCAAACTATAATATAGGAAAAAATAACTATCCGATAGGGTGCTATAAATATTACATAAATATTTAATTAGTCTCTACCAAAATTCCTGTCATGTAGGTTTGAATATTTTTATGCCTCCCTCCTTTCACTAATGGTTTTACTGCTAATAAAGGAGTTTAAAACATAAGGTCAAATAGTCGTACTATCTCATAAATTATTTACTATAAAAACACTACACAGTACAGATCTGAGAAGCAAAGAAGAGTAGCTTTCATTAAAGCAGTGCTAATGCACCTTAAAATTATACCATGTAACCCCCCAATTGAAATATTCCCCTAAATAATGAAAAATTTCTAAAAAAAGTTTCTCTATAGATATTCGCTAATATTTATTAGGTGCTAAAAATACCTTTTAAAATTGAAAACAATACTTGCATTGAAATTACTTTTAAATTTAATAGGGTAAAACAGATCAATTTTTAAAGTTTTGTTCTATTCATTACAAAAAGAAATTCAGAAAATCAATTTACAAATTTGGAAGCTTTAAGGAAAGATTATGAATGATAATCACTTAAAATTTTTATTTGGTATTAATTTATAACCAACAGGGCTGACAAAATGAATCTGTAATACCTATTTATAGGGCATGGCCTCATGACACAACAGGGGGAGGAGGAAATGAGGAAAAAATCCACTTCACTCAAGTCATGTTGGAGGAGGAACCAATTTATTACAACTTGAGATAATTCAATTCTGTTAAAAATAAAGTTGATGTAAATTTATTTGCGTCTTCCATCTCTCATATAGATTTTCTATTTACTCTATCTGTTCTACAGGCTGCTTCAAATTCTCTTTTGGAAAGAATTGGAAAATGCATAAATTCAAATAAAATTAAGCTTCCCATTTAAAAATGTTAGAGGAATGAAGCAAAATAATAATAGGCACAATAAGTATCACTATATACCACTGGGCTGGCTACAACAAAAAGATAATAAAACATGTTAGGGAAGATGTGGGGAAACTGGAATCCCCATATTCAGCTGTTGGGAATGTAAAATGGTGCAACCACTTTGCAAAATAGTTTGGCAGACCTCAAATGGTTAAACATAGTTGCAATATGGTTCAGCAATTGCACTGCTAAGTATACACCTCAGAGAAATGAGAATATATGCCCACACAAAAACTTGTACACAAATGTTCACGGCAGCATTATTCATAATAGCCAAAAATTAGAAACAAGCAGAATGTCCAGTAACTGATGAATGGATAAATAAAACGTGGTAAATCCATATAGTGGAATATTATTTAGCTATAAAAAGGAATGAGGTATTGATACATGCTACAACAAGGATGAACCTTGAGAATATGCTAACTGAAAGATGCCATTCATAAAGGAAAACATATTATATGATTCCATTTATATGCAATATCCGCAACAGGCAAATCCACAAAGATAGAAAGTAGATTAGTGGTGCCTTCAGATGGGATGGTAGAGGGATTAATGGCAAAGGGGTCAGCAGTTTCCTTATGAGGTGATAAAAATGTTCTAAAATTGACTGTGGTGATGGCTGTACAATTCTTTGCACATACTAAAAAGCACTGAAAAGTACATTTTAAATGGATGAATTGTACAGTATATTAATTATATCTCATTAATAAATATCTCAAAAATAAAAGAAATGAGAAGTAGAGGCAGGGCAAGATGGTGGCATAGGGAGGTGTGGAATTTAGTTAGTCCTTTGGAAAAACTAGCATATAGCCAGGCACAACTAGTAAATAATCTGGAACAATTGTTGGGGGACATCTGTGACCTGACAAATATCATACACCAGTCTGGAAAGGGTGGAATAGCTGAGATCACAGCATAAGAATTGTAAGTAAAGCTCCCCAAACTGTGGAGCTGGTGCCCCTCCCCCACTGGCACAGCAGGCTGAGTTGGAAGACTTCCCTGTGGGAAAAAGAAGCAGTCTAGTAGGAGGAAGGCAAGGTAGCTCAACCAAGCTCAAACTGCTATTTTAATTAACAAATGTGGACTACTGAATACAAGCTACCAGCACAGATAAACCTGGAGCAGGCAGGAAAGGAACCCAGGGGTTCCTCCCATCAGAGAGGAGGTGAGGCTGACAGAAAAAATAAATAAATAAATAAAAACAGAGGCTTTTGGAATCAGCTGAGCTCAGAAAACTGGAAAAGGGCAGTGTCCCAAGAAAAGGGGCACAGAACTGGGCACCAACTCTAGTTCGTCATTGGTAATAGGGTGGGGGCTACGGACTGGCTCTGAAAAGGGGATTTCTTTCCCTTTTCCTTTTTTTTTTACTCTCAGTCTAAGTAGCTCATTAGAGAAAGCCTCAGGCATTTTCAATTGTCAGTGCTCAGGCATTTTCAACTGTCAGTGGCAAGGGTGGATTTAAAGATAGAGAGTCAAAGGAAGAAATCAAGTGTAAGAGAGAAATCCCTAAAGAGCATATCTTCCCTAAGAAAAGGGGAAGGTGGGGCCCAGTTCAAGGCCAGTCCTCCTTCAGAGAACTCAGACCCTAGGGCCTGGGTGGGGGTGGGGATTCAGGCAGAAACAGCTTAAGCTTGGCTTCTGACACTCTCAGTCCCTGGCAGGGACAGGGTCTACTGGGAATTAAAGGCAAACCACCTCTTTACACTGGTGGGGAGCTATGGGCTGACAAGTATCACCAGCTAGACAGGATAGGAAAAGCACAGTATCTAGAGGCCTCACAGGAAAGTCTGACAACTTGCTAGGCCTCATCCTCAGGGAAACCTGATACTGATTCACCCTCTTCCTGAGACCTGGGCCTGTCTGGTCTGGGAAAATCTGATTGGTGTGATCAAGGAAACCAGATGCCTAGACAACAAAAAATTATGAATCATACTAGAAAAAAAAAAGATATGGTCCAGCCAAAGGAACAAACTTACACTTCAAATGAGATACAAGATCTGAAACAACTAATTAAAGATCTTCAAACAAATATGCTAAATCAATTTAAAAATCAAATCAAAGAGTTGATGGAAGATATGGCAAAAGGAAGGAAGGATAAAAGAAGACATTGGGTGAACATAAGGAAGAACTTAAAAGTCTGAAAAAACAATTGGCAGAACTTATGGGAATGAAAGGCACAATACAAGAGATGAAAAACACAATGGAGACATACAACAGCAGATTTGAAGAGGCAGAAGAAAGGTTTCAGGAACTAGAGAATAAGACATCTGAAATCCTACATAAAAAAAGAATGGAAAAATATGAGAAGGGTCTCAGGGAATTGAATGAGAACAGGAAGTACATTAGTATATGTGTCATGGGTGTCCCAGAAGGAGAAGAGAAGGAAAAGGGGGCAGAAGCCATAATGGAGGAAATAATCACTGAAAATTTCCAATCTCTTATGAAAGACATAAAACTGCAGATCCAAGAAGTGCAGCGTACCCCAAACAGAACTGATCCAAACAGAACTTCTCCAAGACACATAATAATCAGATTATCAAATGTCAAAAACAAAGAGAGAATATTGAAAGCAGCAAGAGAAATACAATCCATCACATACAAAGGAAGCTCGATAAGACTGTGCAGATTTCTCAGTAGAAACCATGGAGGCGAGAAGGCAGTGGGATGATATATTTAAGATACCGAAAGAGAAAAACTGCCAGCCAAGAATTCTATATTTGGCAAAACTGTCCTTCAAAACTGAGGGAGAGTTTAAAATATTTTCAGACAAACAGATAGGAAGACAGGAGAAAGAGTTTTGGAGAAGAGCGTAGAAATGAAGACCATCTGTAAGAGTAAAAAAGAGAGAGAGAAAGAAAATAAAAATAAGGTATGATGTATAAAATCCAAAACACAAAATGGTAGACAGTAGATATTAGGTTGAGTGAAATTACCAGAAACAAAAGGATGGATACTCTATGGACTCACTAATATAAACTAACACTGTTGAGTGAAATTTGAGAGTTAAAGTTGAGAATACAGGTTGTCAGGAGATAGAAAGAAGTTAGAAAATGGACATTTGGTGCTGAAGGAATATATAAGGTTCAATAGGATTGATTGTATAGAACCAGAAATGGATAGCATAATACTGTGTGACGGTAGCCCAATACTGTAAGTACTCAGAGCAAAGATAAGTGTTGAGGATGGTTGAAAGTGGAAGGCTAGGGGCATGTATGACACCATAAGGAAGATAGAAGATAATGACTAGGATTGTATATAACTTAGCAAAACCTAAAGTGGTCAATGATGTTGATTAAATGTACAAATATAAGAATGTTTTTACATGAGGGAGAACAAATGAATGTCAATATTGCAAGTTAATGGTAACATTGTAAGATGCTTCCAGTAATTGTAACAAAGGCCTTGAACATTGAACACTGGTGTTTATGGTGGCAGTATTCATGATTCGCAATGGATGGAGGTGACCTAAGGGTACATCAACCGATAAACGAAAGGGTGAACTGTGGTGTATGCATACAATGGAATACTGAGTGGTGGCAAGAAGAAATGAACTTGTGAGGTATGCAACTAGGTGAATGGACCTTGAGGTCAGTATGTTGAGTGAAATAAGTCAGAACCGAAAAGTCAAACATTGTAACACCTCACTAATATGGACTAACTATAATGTGCAAAGTCTGAGAACTGAATCTGAGAGCATGGGTTATCAGGGGAAGGCTTATGGTAAAGGTTCCAAGATTGTAAGCTCTTACAGCAGTCACATCTATTCATGAGTTGTAATGTTATTTCTAAATTCTGAGATGATGAGCAGTTTGTGTATAACCTGGTCGATCCCTGGAACTTCAGGTATCTGTGGGACACCAAAGATGCCTTCTAAAGGTAGGAGAGCTTATAAGGAAGATTACAAATAATAGAAAATAAAGGAATCACATTTTCCTCATACACAAAAGTATGTGTACACATCTGCAAATGTCACTATCTAACGGAAGCAAGGAGGCTTACTTTCACTGTAAACCCACTGTACTTTTAAAATTGTGTCCTGTATACATGAACTATCGTAACTACAGATCATAAACTATGAAGCATTCCTGCAAATTTTAAATGATAGAAGGGAACGTGCTTAAAGCCATCAAATGTTTTCTCAGATTTCAAGCAGTAAACAGATTTACCCCAAATACATAATTCTCAACAGCAGACGCAATGATTCTGTTGATGCTATCAACAGATAAGTGAAATCTAGACTTATTTATAAGCCATAGGAAAGGTAGGAATTGTCTCTTTTTAGCAAGGTTTAACACAGTTTAAAGGTGGGTATAGAGAGAATTGAAGAATTTTTGAACAAACATGTATACTGTTTACACCTAGTTCTTCAGCCAAGGGTGGTTAAAGGAGCAGATGTAGAGCAAAGGTGGCATTTCATTATTTCAATACTGAGAATCTGACATAAAGAACCACCCTACCTTTTCAATGCCAAAAACCAGGGCAAAGGAAGTAACAGATTTAGTGAGAGAGTACTGAGGTAACAAGCTCAAGGGGAAGTTGTGAGTTGCCCATGCTTATAATCCAACTCCCCACCCTATTACAACATAAAGAATAATTAGAAAATAACTAATAAATGGATCTTTGCACATAATTTGCAAAATACATATTTATAAAGCAAAAGGGTAAATTGAAAGCATAAAACACTAGAAGAATTACTCAAGGAAACAAGGGAAGAGTTCAGATAAATAATTCTCCAACGTCTCAAAGGCAACTGTAGGAAATGTGACCCTTCTTTAAAAAAATGAGTTCAATTTAGAAAAAAAAAGATTCAAAGAAAAGATTATATGACAACAGAAGGAAATGAAAATCAAGCTGGTAGAACTCAGGAAAAATTGAAGAGAAAAATTATAGATAAAAGCCACATTAAGAAGCAACCAAAAATAGAGTAACTGTGACTAATAACAAAGGACATGGAGAATAGGCTTGAAGAAATAATATAACGCAGAATGGAACCATGGCAGGGGTAGGAAATGGGGAGTTAATCCTTAATTGGTACAGAGTTTCTGTTTGGGGAGATGGATGGTGGTAGTAATGGATGGTAGCAATGGTAGCATAACATCGTGAATGTAATTAATTAGCTCTACTGAATTATATATTAGAATGTGGTTAAAGGGAATTTTAGACTGTATATATGTAACTAGAATAAAATTTTTAAAAACCATAGGACTGTACAGCACAACAGTTAGCACCAACGTAAACTATGGGCTATAGTTATAGTATAATTACAATAATATTGTTTCATCAATTGTAATAAAGGAATCACATTAATGCAAAATGTTAATAATAGGGAAAACTGTGTGTATCAGGAGGGTTATATGCTAATTGTATTTTCCGCATGATTTCCCTGTAAGCTACAACTTTAATTAAAAAAATAATAAATAGAATGTTAAAATCCAACAATATAAAAACAATTTACAGGGAAGACAATAGATATAGAGGAGAGAGAAATTTGATTCAAAGAATACACAATTGTCTTCTTCATAAATGCTTACAAAGCAAAAAGACTAAATGGAAATCCAAAGATATGACAGGATAAAACTTTTCAAACTAAATAAAGACTTGAATTTGTAAATTGATGAGGTTTATTGAAATTTAAGGCTAAAGAGTCATGTGAGTATTAATGAGTATTCAGGCAGAAATAAGAAATCATGTACAAAAAAAATTTAGATCAGCCTAATTTCTCAAGAGCAATGCTGATATAGAACATGACAGAGCAATGTGATCTAAGTACTAAGGGAAAGAAAATGTGGCCCCAACATTTTATACCCAGCCAAGTTGCCCTTATAGTATATCACATAAATTTATTTTCTCTAGCTTATGAGAACTTAGCACCCTTTCTTAAAACTCTGAGGCTTCTTTATACATACTGATATGAAACTAACCCCAAGAATATACAGACTAGTGTATGTAGCATGCTGTCATCTGCAAAAATAATAATAATGATAATAATAATGAAAACTATACATGTGTTTTGAAATGCATAGACTCCTTCTGGACAAATGCATTAAGAGAAGAAGAATGGCTGAAGATCAGGGATGGAAGGGAGGCTCACTTGTCACTGTAAACCCACTTGTACTTTTAAAATTGTGTCATGTATACATATATTATATATGAAAAAAATAAGTAGAGAGAAGTATAAATGTGCTAATTTCTTTTTATAACATGAAATCAATAGCTACTGTTAACTTTCACATAGTAGGCACATAATAAATAATAAATAATAATAGCTGTTCTTTTAAAACTGTGTGTATTTTAGTTAGCAAGTCAATACTTATTTTAATTTCTCTGGTGGTAGACTTACTGATTTCATGTACAACATCCAATATTATAATGTATTTCAGAAATCTCTCTTTTTTGGCTTACTTCCTCATCTGAAAATGAGGGATCTGAACCAGCAATACTGAAGATCTCTTCTAGTGCTGAAATTCTATGGTTTTCATGGTTGAAAAGACCTTTTATTTAAGATGTATTTAGAAGTTAATTTTTGATATGGCAATTTCCAATATTAGGAAGGGATTTTTGTTTTGCTCAAGCACCTCTGTCTGGGTGCTGGGAATTTCTAAGATCACTTCTTTAACAGACTATAAGAGCTTTCAAATTAAGTCAAATTCAGTGTGAGGATAAAAAGAAAACAGATCAAAAGTGAAGTGACAAATGACATAACATCCTAGGGCTCAAGTAAAATTCCACACCTTTCAAGGCAGACATAATTGTGAAAATATTTTATCACTATGAAAACACCATAATATTTTAAATTATTTTAAAACTCTATATTTTAAAACCATCCAAAGACTTAACTTCTCTATTTGGATATGCTAACAAATGTAAAGATTTTAGAATTATGTCCTTAGTTTAAATAGATGAAGGTCTCAAGTGTACCAAATTTACATTAATTATCATATTAATACTGACCCACACTCTTGGCAGATGACCTCCCCTCTTAACTTCACCAAAATTGAAGCCATGAAATGTAAGTCCTCTTATTTCCCTGCATCATCAACCATCTTTTTATCTTTACTCATATATCATAACTTCTCTGCTTCTTAACTCATCCCTTTTAACTTCAGCATTTTCCATCTTTCAGTTTGCACTAGCTACTTGCTGTCTGCTTTCAAGCATGTACAGGACTCCCATATTTTAATAGGACATGTATTTGACCCACCAGATCCTCTACCGAACTATTTCTCTCTTTTTTGCTGATAGGTTCTACAACAAATGCTTTGTACCTATTTTCTGCCTACATACTTATCCCCATAACCTTCTACAATCTGGCTATTAAAACTATACTCTGAAAGATCACAAATCCTCTTCAGCAATTTTAATACACTCTTTCAAATTCTCATTATTCTTTACTACTCAGCAGCATTAACCCTAATGACCAGATATCTCATCAACCTTACTTAGACTCGCACCTTTTTCGCAAACTACACTATCTATCCCGGATCACTTGTTGTGTACCAGGCACAGTGCTACATGCTGGGGGTACAATTGAGAGGGGAAAAAAAATACAGGAGACTTCCTGAGTGAAGATAAACAGGGAACTTAATTTAGATCAGAATAGAAGGTAGGCCTCTCTGAGGAGGTGATATGTTAGCTAAGATCCAAAGAGTAAGTAGAAGTTAGATACTGTGTAGTGGTGGTGGTTAGATGGAGAGTGTTTCAGAAAACTTACTGAGGAAAAAAAAATCCCTGAGGCAAGAAAGAGCTTAGTTTATTAGAAACCAGTGTGCCTGGAACACAGAAACTGTAGAGGAGAATGGCACCTGAACTGTGTAAAGAGCCCTGGAAAACACTAAAGAGTTTCACCTGGAGAGAGATTTACATTTTTAAATGATCATTCTGGTTACAGCTTGCAGAATGAATAAGATGAGGATAAGAATAAAAATTATGGTGGTCAGAACCAGAGTACTGGTAGTGGAGAGAAGTGAAGGGATAATTCAGAAGTAACAATCAACTGGGGAAGGAAAGTAGGAAGTATTAATACAGCAACAAAGATACGAAATAGTCACTGAGGAAAAGGGAGAAGAGTTGCTTAATAGAGAAATATAAAATTGGTATACAGTGTTGGATGCTTAGCTGAAGTTAGACATCACGCACATATAATGACAGAATCTGCCTTTGGTATGTGATTTTCTCCAACAATGCTCAGCATAAAAAAGGTGGGAGGCTGAGTGCATCTAAGTTTGGGACTGAGGGAAAAACCAAAGGGGAGAATAAGTTAAGGATATTTGTAAGTGAATGATTATAATGATAGGCCAAGGAATCTAAGCTGGCTAGAGGATATAAAAACAGGAGTGGGGTTCGTGGGTGGAGAGAAAATATAGGAACTAACGGTTGTACCTGAGTTAGACAGACAAGACTATGAACTGACAGCTAGTCTTCACTTCCAGGGGGACAGGTGGGGTGACTGGAATGTTGCCCAGAAGAAGGTGAGGTAGTGATGTAAACAATACACGAGTTTCAAAAAAGGAGGGATTTTAAAAGAGGAAGGTGAACAGTGGTCTAGAATGACATTGGGAGAAAAGCAATTCCACCTCCCAAATTTACCTTTAGGCTTCCATTAGGTGAAAAAATGGTAGAACATTCAGAAAAAAGATTGAGAATACAAGCTTATGTGAGTGTTGATCATGAACAAAGCAGATGTAGAGGGCACAGAAAAAAGTTTTGAGAGGAAGAGGAGAGACCATGTAGAAGAATACAGGAAAACTGGTTTAGGAAATAATGGATGATTGGAGAGGCTCTCAAATTTCCCAAATTCTCTCTCATCTTCACAGCTACCACTTCAGGCCAAATCTACCATCTTCTCTAACCTGGACTATTGCAGTAACTTTTTAACCAGTATCCCAACCTATATTCTTACATATTTGCACTTGGTTCTTCTCACTAAAGCCAAAATGGTCTTCTAAAAATAAAAAACTGATCACGCCTCTCCTCTTTTTTTTTCCTTATTAAAGAAGTTGTGGGTTTACAAAACAATCATGCATAAAACATATGATTTCCCATATACCATTCACCCTATTATTAACACCTTGCAATCGTGTAGAATACTTGTTACAATTGATGATAGCACATTTTTGTAACTGTACTACGGTTTTGATTTAGGGTTCACTATCTGTGTAGTACAGTTACACAGATTTAAAAAATTTTTATTCTGTTACCATATATGCAATCTAACATTTATTTCCCCTTTTAATCTCATTAAGATATATATTTCATGCTATTAATTCATTCACAATATTGTGTCACCATGACCATCATCCCTTTCCTCTACTCAGTTTGAAGATAAAGATCAGAATTCTTAGCATGAATTCTGAAACTTCCACAGTCTCTCTGGTTCATCAAGCTCTTAGCAACTTGGCAGTGGCTATTCTGTCTGCCACTTCCTTGGGTAGCCTGAATTAGGACCCGTGTTATATGTTCCCATGATACCTGTATTTCCTTCTTGGTTTGTAATTATACATTTACTTGTAGAATTAGATGAAAAGCTCCATGAGGGCAGAGACTATGTCTATTTTGCTCCCCATTGTATTACCCAGCACAGTATCTGATACAGACTTGGTGCCCAATAAACAATAAATATTTGTTGAATGAATAAGAAGCAAAAAGAATTGTGTTATTGGTATTCTTTATATATTTTGGATACTACCTGTCATCAGGTATATATTTTGTGACTATTTCTCTCAATTCTGTCTTGCCAATTCATTTTCTTAATGTGGACTATTAATGAGCATGTTTTCATTTATGATGATTTCTATTTTAATTTTCCCCTTTCATGGTTATTTCTTTCTGTATCCTAAGAAATTTACACCAACCCCCAAGTCATAAAGATATTTTCCTATACTTCTAAAAGTACGGATTTATGGATTTAGTTTTAAAATTTGAGCATATAATCTACCTCTAATTAATTTTTGAGTTTGGTATAAGGATATAGGGGTCAAGGTTCATTTTTCCCCATATGTAGGTATAGCTATTCCAGCACCATTTGTTGAAATACTTTCTTTTCTCCATCGGATTGCTTGGACGCCTTGCCAAAAAATCAAAAGACCATTAATTATAGGTCTATTTCTGGGCTCTCAGTTATGTTTCATTGACTTTTTTGTCAATCCTTATAACAGTACCACAAAATGTCTTGATTACTGTAGCTTTCAAGAAAGTCCTAAAACGTGGTATAAGTCCTCAAACTTTGTTCCATTTTAAGACCACTCTAAAATATATTAGGTCTTTTGCAATTAAATATTACAATCAATTTACTAATTCCTACAAAAAGCCTACTTGGACTACAATTGGGTTTTGTTAAAATTACAGATTAGAGAGGGCTGACACTCTAAAAGTACTGAATTGTCCAATCCATGAACATGGTTGTGGTTGCTTGAAGCTTTTATATGTATTCCAGAAAAGGCCACATTCTTTTAATCCATTCCTGTGGGTGGAGACCTGTTGCAGGTTATTTCAACTGAGATGTAATGCACTCCATTCATGGTCGTTCTCAATCCTTTTACTGGAGTCCTTTATGAGAGATAAAAGACAGAAAGAGCCCAGAGAGCTCAGAGAAGTCCCAGAGAAGCTGAGAAACAAGGACACACCCACAGAAGCAGAGAGAAGAAGCCATTGAAGCCAGAAGCTGAAAGCAACAAAACCTGGGAGAAAAGGACCACCAGATGTTGGCAATGTTTCTTCCCATGTGACAAGAGGTGTCCTAGATGCTGGCAGACTTTCTTCAGAGAAGGTATTGCCCTGTTAATGCCTTAATTTGGATATTTTCATGGCCTCATAACTGTAAATTTGTAAGCTAATAAATCCCCATTGTAAAAGTCAGCCCATTTCTGATATATTGCATTCCGGCAGCTTTAGCAAACCGCAACAATGGTATGTCGTCCTATTGATATGTAGGTCTTTTATAATTTTGAGCAATGTTTTGCAGTTTATGGCAACATAACATACAGGTACTGCATGATTTTTGTTAAATTTATTTCTTAGTATTTTGTGGTTTCTGATGCTATCATAAATGAAATGAACTTTTAAATTTCATTTTCCAGTTGTTGGCAACTAGTATACAAAACTTGAGGATTCTCTATGTAAACTATATCGTTTGCAAATAGAGACAATTTTACTTCTTCCTTTCTGATATTTATGCCTTTTATTTCTTTTTCCTGCCTTTCTGCAAAGACCTATAATACAATATTGAACAAAGTAAGAGTGGACATCCTTGACTTGTTCTTGCTCTTAGGATGAAAATTTTCAATCATTTCACTATAAGAATGATGTTAGCTGTAGGATTCTTGACAATACCCTTTATCATACTGAGGTAGTTCTCTTCTATTCTTTGTTTACTAGAGATTCTCATATATAGGTGTTAAATTTTGTCAAATGCTTTTATCTCCCACTACTGAAATGATCAAAAGGCTTTTACCTTTTATTCTATTAAAATGGTGAATTATATTGATTGATTTTCAAATACTAAACTGATCTTGCATTATATTTTGCTGGATTCTATTTGCCAATATTTTATATTCATGAGGTATAGTGGTCTGTAATTTCCTTTTTCACACAATATCTTCACTAGGCTTTCATATTACATTTATGCTGGTTTCATGAAATAAGTGTTCCATTTCCTCTATTTTCTGACAGAATTTATATAACATTGGTATTATTTCTTACTTAAATTTTGATGGAATTCATGAAACTATCTGAGCCTGAAGTTTTCTTTCTTTCTGTGGAAAGGTTTTAATGAATTTAATTTCTCTATAGATACAAAGCTTTTCACATTTTGTTTCACTTTCTGTCTGTTTTGGTAGACTGTATTTTTTTTTAAGAAATTTAAGTTGTCAACTTTGTTGACATAAAGTTGTTCATACTATTCCCTTATTATCCTTTTACGGTCCATGGGATCTGAAAAGATAACCCTTCTTTCATTCCTGATACTGATAATTTCTGTTTTTTCTCTTTGTCTGCATCAGTCTAGCTGTGCACTTTTTAAAAATTTCTATTGATGCTTTTCAAGTAGCAACTTTTGGCTTTGTTAATTTTCTCTATTGTTTGTTTTCTATTTTTGTTGATTTCTGCTCACAGCTTTATTATTTCCTTCCTCATATGTATTTTGAGCTTCACTTTTCTAGCTTCTTAACAAGGAAATTTAAGTAACTTGATTTTAGACCTTTCTTATTTTCTAACATACATATTTAAAGCTAGTAAAATGATCACTAAGCACTGCTTTATTTGCACCCTAATATTTTAATATGTTGTATTTTCATTATCATTCAAACAAAAATTTTTCTAAGTTCCTTTGTGATTTCTCTCTCGACCCATGAATTATTCAGAAGTAATTTATTTTTTATTTCTGAATGTTTGAATTTTTTCTCTAGGTTTACTATTATCAATATTTAATTCACTTCCATTGTGTTTGCAATGGTTTAAAATTTATTGAGATTTATTTTATGGTCCAGCATTTGGTCCATCTATGTGAACGCACCATGTCCATTTTGCAATTTTGTGTCAAGGTGACTGATAGTGTTGTTCAGATTTTCTATGTCTTCACTGATCCTACACCTTCTGATAAACTGAAACTTTTATCATTATAAAATCTCACTTTATTTCTGTAACATTCTTTGGTTAGAAGCCTACTTTTTCTGATACTAGAAACATTCCAACCATCTCATCCATTTTACTTATCTGGGCTTCTATATTTTAAGTAGACAAAAAGTAGTTTGTTCTGCCTTTTTTATCCATTATTATAATCATCACTTTTAATTGGTATTTTCAGTCTATTTTATTTTATTATTATTTTTTTAATCATCATTTTATTGAGATATATTCACATACCACGCAGTCATGCAAAACAAATTGTACTTTCGATTGTTAACACTACCATTACATAGTTGTACATTCATCACCTAAATCAATCCCTGACACCTTCATTAGCACACACACAAAAATAACAAGAATAATAATTAGAGTGAAAAAGAGCAATTGAAGTAAAAAAGAACACTGGGTACCTTTGTCTGTTTGTTTCCTTCCCCTACTTTTCTACACATCCATCCATAAACTAGACAAAGTGGAGTTTGGTCCTTATGGCTTTCCCAATCCCACTGTCACTCCTCATAAGCTACATTTTTATACAACTGTCTTCGAGACTCATGGGTTCTGGGTTGTAGTTTAATAGTTTCAGGTATCCACCACCAGCTACCCCAATTCTTTAGAACCTAAAAAAGGTTGTCTAAAGTGTGCGTAAGAGTGCCCACCAGAGTGATCTCTCGGCTCGTTTTGGAATCTCTCTGCCACTGAAGCTTATATCATTTCCTTTCACATCCCCCTTTTCGTCAAGAAGATGTTCTCCATCCCACGATGCCGGGTCTACATTCCTCCCCGGGAGGCATATTCCACGTTGCCAGGGAGATTCACTTCCCTGGGTGTCTGATCCCATGTAGGGGGGAGGGCAGTGATTTCACCTTTCAAGTTGGCTTAGCCAGAGAGAGAGGGCCACATCTGAGCAACAAAGAGGCATTCAGGAGGAGACTCTTAGGCACAAATACAGGGAGGCCTAGCCTCTCCTTTGCAGCAACCGTCTTCCCAAGGGTAAAACCTGTGGTAGAGGGCTCAACCCATCAAACCACCAGTCCCCTATGTCTGTGGTCATGTTAGCAACCATGGAGGTGGGGTAGGCGAATACCCCTGCATTCTCCACAGGCTCCTCAAGGGGGCACTACATCTTTTGTTTTTTTTTTCCTTGTTTGTCTTTTTTCTTTCTTTTTTTTTTTTTTTAACTTTCCCTTCTTTTTTAAATCAACTGTATGAAAAAAAAAGTTAAAAAGAAAACAAACATACAATAAAAGAACATTTCAAAGAGACCATAACAAGGGAGTAAGAAAAAGACAACTAACCTAAGATAACTGCTTAACTTCCAACATGTTCCTACTTTACCCCAAGAAAGTTACATAATATAGCAACATTTCAGTGAACTTGTTCCTACTACATCCATCAGAAATTAACAGACCATAGTCATTTCTGGGCATCCCCAGAACGTTAAATAGCTTATCTGTTCTTCTTGGATTATTGTTCCCCCTTCCTTAATTGCTCTCTACTGCTAGTTCCCCTACATTCTACATTATAAACCATTTGTTTTACATTTTTCAAAGTTCACATTAGTGGTAGCATATAATATTTCTCTTTTTGTGCCTGGCTTATTTCGCTCAGCATTATGTCTTCAAGGTTCATCCATGTTGTCATATGTTTCACCAGATCGTTCCTTCTTATTGCCGCGTAGTATTCCATCGTGTGTATATACCACATTTTATTTATCCACTCATCTGTTGAAGGACATTTGGGTTGTTTCCATCTCTTGGCAATTGTGAATAATGCTGCTATGAACATTGGCGTGCAGATATCTGTTCGTGTCACTGCTTTCCGATCTTCCGGGTATATACCGAGAAGTGCAATCGCTGGATCGAATGGTAGCTCTATATCTAGTTTTCTAAGGAACTGCCAGACTGACTTCCAGAGTGGCTGAACCATTATACAGTCCCACCAACAATGAATAAGAGTTCCAATTTCTCCACATCCCCTCCAGCATTTGTAGTTTCCTGTTTGTTTAATGGCAGCCATTCTAACCGGTGTTAGATGGTATCTCATTGTGGTCTTAATTTGCATCTCTCTAATAGCTAGTGAAGCTGAACATTTTTTCATGTGTTTCTTGGCCATTTGTATTTCCTCTTCAGAGAACTGTCTTTTCATATCTTTTGCCCATTTTATAATTGGGCCGGCTGTACTATTGTCATTGAGTTGTAGGATTTCTTTGTATATGCAAGATATCAGTCTTTTGTCAGATACATGGTTTCCAAAAATTTTTTCCCATTGAGTTGGCTGCCTCTTTACCTTTTTGAGAAATTCCTTTGAGGTGCAGAAACTTCTAAGCTTGAGGAGTTCCCATTTATCTATTTTCTCTTTTGTTGCTTGTGCTTTGGGTGTAAAGTCTAGGAAGTGGCCTCCTAATACAAGGTCTTGAAGATGTTTTCCTACATTATCTTCTAGGAGTTTAATGGTACTTTCTTTTATATTGAGATCTTTGGTCCATTTTGAGTTAATTTTTGTGTAGGGGGTGAGGTAGGGGTCCTCTTTCATTCTTTTGGATATGGATATCCAACTCTCCCAGCCCCATTTGTTGAAAAGACCATTATGGCTCAGTTCGGTGACTTTGGGGGCCTTATCAAAGATCAGTCGGCCATAGATCTGAGGGTCTATCTCTGAATTCTCAATTCGATTCCATTGATCTATATGTCTATCTTTGTGCCAGTACCATGCTGTTTTGGCAACTGTGGCTTTATAATAAGCTTCAAAGTCAGGGAGTGTAAGTCCTCCCACTTCATTTTTCTTTTTAGAGTGTCTTTAGCAATTCGAGGCATCTTCCCTTTCCAAATAAGTTTGATAACTAGCTTTTCCAAGTCTGCAAAGTAGGTTGTTGGAATTTTGATTGGGATTGCATTGAATCTGTAGATGAGTTTGGGTAGAATTGACATCTTAATGACATTTAGCCTTCCTATCCATGAACATGGAATATTTTTCCATCTTTTAAGGTCCCCTTCTATTTCTTTTAGTAGAGTTATGTAGTTTTCTTTGTATAGGTCTTTTACATCTTTGGTTAAGTTGATTCCTAGGTACTTGATTTTTTTAGTTGCTATTGAAAATGGTATCTTTTTCTTGAGTGTCTCTTCAGTTTGTTCATTTCTAGCATATAGAAACATTACTGACTTATGTGCATTAATCTTGTATCCCGCTACTTTGCTAAATTTGTTTATTAGCTCTAGTAGGTATATCGTTGATTTCTCAGGGTTTTCTAGATATAAGATCATATCATCTGCAAACAATGACAGTTTTACTTCTTCTTTTCCAATTTGGATGCCTTTTATTTCTTTGTCTTGCCGGATTGCCCTGGCTAGCACTTCCAGCACAATGTTGAATAACAGTGGTGACAGCGGGCATCCTTGTCTTGTTCCTGATCTTAGAGGGAAGGCTTTCAGTCTCTCACCATTGAGTACTATGCTGGCTGTGGGTTTTTCATATATGCTCTTTATCATGTTGAGGAAGTTTCCTTCAATTCCTACCTTTTGAAGTGTTTTTATCAAAAAGGGATGTTGGATTTTGTCAAATGCTTTTTCAGCATCTATTGAGATGATCAATTGATTTTTCCCTTTCGAGTTTTTAATGTGTTGTAATACATTGATTGTTTTTCTTATGTTGAACCATCCTTGCATGCCTGGAATGAACCCCACTTGGTCATGGTGTATGATTTTTTTAATGTGTCTTTGGATTCGATTTGCAAGTATTTTGTTGAGGATTTTTGCATCTATATTCATTAGGGAGATTGGCCGGTAGTTTTCCTTTTTTGTAGCATCTTTGCCTGGTTTGGGTATTAGATTGATGTTAGCTTCATAAAATGAGTTAGGTAGTGTTCCATTTTTTTCAATGTTTTGAAAGAGTTTGAGTAAGATTGGTGTCAGTTCTTTCTGGAAAGTTTGGTAGAATTCCCCTGTGAAGCCATCTGGCCCTGGGCATTTATTTGTGGGAAGATTTTTTTTTTTTTTTTTTTGTGGGTTTTTGTTCTTGGCATCTTTTTTTTTTTTTTTTTTTTTATCATCATTTTATTGAGATATATTCACATACCACGCAGTCATACAAAACAAATTGTACTTTCGATTGTTTACAGTACCATTACATAGTTGTACATTCATCACCTAGATCAATCCCTGACACCTTCATTAGCACACACACAAAAATAACAAGAATAATAATTAGAGTGAAAAAGAGCAATTGAAGTAAAAAAGAACACTAGGTACCTTTGTCTGTTTGTTTGCTTCCCCTACTTTTCTACACATCAATCCATAAACTAGACAAAGTGGAGTTTGGTCCTTATGGCATTCCCAATCCCACTGTCACCCCTCATAAGCTACATTTTTATACAACTGTCTTTGAGATTCATGGGTTCTGGGTTGTAGTTTAATAGTTTCAGGTATCCACCACCAGCTACCCCAATTCTTTAGAACCTAAAAAAGGTTGTCTAAAGTGTGCGTAAGAGTGCCCACCAGAGTGATCTCTCGGCTCGTTTTGGAATCTCTCTGCCACTGAAGCTTATTTCATTTCCTTTCACATCCCCCTTTTGGTCAAGAAGATGTTCTCCATCCCACGATGCCGGGTCTACATTCCTCCCCGGGAGGCATATTCCACGTTGCCAGGGAGATTCACTTCCCTGGGTGTCTGATCCCACGTAGGGGGGAGGGCAGTGATTTCACCTTTCAAGTTGGCTTAGCCAGAGAGAGAGGGCCACATCTGAGCAACAAAGAGGCATTCAGGAGGAGACTCTTAGGCACAAATACAGGGAGGCCTAGCCTCTCCTTTGCAGCAAACCGTCTTCCCAAGGGTGAAACTTATGGTAGAGGGCTCAACCCATCAAACCACCAGTCCCCTATGTCTGTGGTCATGTTAGCAACCATGGAGGTGGGGTAGGCGAATACCCCTGCATTCTCCACAGGCTCCTCAAGGGGGCACTACATCGTTTTTTTTTTGTTTTTTTTTTTCCTTGTTTGTCTTTTTTCTTTTTTTTTTTTTAACTTTCCCTTCTTTTTCAAATCAACTGTATGAAAAAAAAAGTTAAAAAGAAAACAAACATACAATAAAAGAACATTTCAAAGAGACCATAGCAAGGGAGTAAGAAAAAGACAACTAACCTAAGATAACTGCTTAACTTCCAACATGTTCCTACTTTACCCCAAGAAAGTTACATACTATAGCAACATTTCAGTGAACTTGTTCCTACTACATCCATCAGAAATTAACAGACCATAGTCATTTCTGGGCATCCCCAGAACGTTAAATAGCTTATCTGTTCTTCTTGGATTATTGTTCCCCCTTCCTTAATTGCTCTCTACTGCTAGATCCCCTACATTCTACATTATAAACCATTTGTTTTACATTTTTCAAAGTTCACATTAGTGGTAGCATATAATATTTCTCTTTTTGTGCCTGGCTTATTTCGCTCAGCATTATGTCCTCAAGGTTCATCCATGTTGTCATATGTTTCACCAGATCGTTCCTTCTTACTGCCGCGTAGTATTCCATCGTGTGTATATACCACATTTTATTTATCCACTCATCTGTTGATGGACATTTGGGTTGTTTCCATCTCTTGGCAATTGTGAATAATGCTGCTATGAACATTGGCGTGCAGATATCTGTTCGTGTCACTGCTTTCCGATCTTCCGGGTATATCCCGAGAAGTGCAATCGCTGGATCGAATGGTAGCTCTATCTCTAGTTTTCTAAGGAACTGCCAGACTGACTTCCAGAGTGGCTGAACCATTATACAGTCCCACCAACAATGAATAAGAGTTCCAATTTCTCCACATCCCCTCCAGCATTTGTAGTTTCCTGTTTGTTTAATGGCAGCCATTCTAACCGGTGTTAGATGGTATCTCATTGTGGTCTTAATTTGCATCTCTCTAATAGCTAGTGAAGCTGAACATTTTTTCATGTGTTTCTTGGCCATTTGTATTTCCTCTTCAGAGAACTGTCTTTTCATATCTTTTGCCCATTTTATAATTGGGCTGTCTGTACTATTGTCATTGAGTTGTAGGATTTCTTTGTATATGCAAGATATCAGTCTTTTGTCAGATACATGGTTTCCAAAAATTTTTTCCCATTGAGTTGGCTGCCTCTTTACCTTTTTGAGAAATTCCTTTGAGGTGCAGAAACTTCTAAGCTTGAGGAGTTCCCATTTATCTATTTTCTCTTTTGTTGCTTGTGCTTTGGGTGTAAAGTCTAGGAAGTGGCCTCCTAATACAAGGTCTTGAAGATGTTTTCCTACATTATCTTCTAGGAGTTTAATGGTACTTTCTTTTATATTGAGATCTTTGGTCCATTTTGAGTTAATTTTTGTGTAGGGGGTGAGGTAGGGGTCCTCTTTCATTCTTTTGGATATGGATATCCAACTCTCCCAGCCCCATTTGTTGAAAAGACCATTATGGCTCAGTTCGGTGACTTTGGGGGCCTTATCAAAGATCAATCGGCCATAGATCTGAGGGTCTATCTCTGAATTCTCAATTCGATTCCATTGATCTATATGTCTATCTTTGTGCCAGTACCATGCTGTTTTGGCAACTGTGGCTTTATAATAAGCTTCAAAGTCAGGGAGTGTAAGTCCTCCCACTTCGTTTTTCTTTTTTACAGTGTCTTTAGCAATTCGAGGCATCTTCCCTTTCCAAATAAATTTGATAACTAGCTTTTCCAAGTCTGCAAAGTAGGTTGTTGGAATTTTGATTGGGATTGCATTGAATCTGTAGATGAGTTTGGGTAGAATTGACATCTTAATGACATTTAGCCTTCCTATCCATGAACATGGAATATTTTTCCATCTTTTAAGGTCCCCTTCTATTTCTTTTAGTAGAGTTATGTAGTTTTCTTTGTATAGGTCTTTTACATCTTTGGTTAAGTTTATTCCTAGGTACTTGATTTTTTTAGTTGCTATTGAAAATGGTATCTTTTTCTTGAGTGTCTCTTCAGTTTGTTCATTTCTAGCATATAGAAACATTACTGACTTATGTGCATTAATCTTGTATCCCGCTACTTTGCTAAATTTGTTTATTAGCTCTAGTAGGTGTATCGTTGATTTCTCAGGGTTTTCTAGATATAAGATCATATCATCTGCAAACAATGACAGTTTTACTTCTTCTTTTCCAATTTGGATGCCTTTTATTTCTTTGTCTTGCCGGATTGCCCTGGCTAGCACTTCCAGCACAATGTTGAATAACAGTGGTGACAGCGGGCATCCTTGTCTTGTTCCTGATCTTAGAGGGAAGGCTTTCAGTCTCTCACCATTGAGTACTATGCTGGCTGTGGGTTTTTCATATATGCTCTTTATCATGTTGAGGAAGTTTCCTTCAATTCCTACCTTTTGAAGTGTTTTTATCAAAAACGGATGTTGGATTTTGTCAAATGCTTTTTCAGCATCTATTGAGATGATCAATTGATTTTTCCCTTTCGAGTTTTTAATGTGTTGTAATACATTGATTGTTTTTCTTATGTTGAACCATCCTTGCATGCCTGGAATGAACCCCACTTGGTCATGGTGTATGATTTTTTTAATGTGTCTTTGGATTCGATTTGCAAGTATTTTGTTGAGGATTTTTGCATCTATATTCATTAGGGAGATTGGCCGGTAGTTTTCCTTTTTTGTAGCATCTTTGCCTGGTTTTGGTATTAGATTGATGTTAGCTTCATAAAATGAATTAGGTAGTGTTCCATTTTTTTCAATGTTTTGAAAGAGTTTGAGTAAGATTGGTGTCAGTTCTTTCTGGAAAGTTTGGTAGAATTCCCCTGTGAAGCCATCTGGCCCTGGGCATTTATTTGTGGGAAGATTTTTGATGACTGATTGGATCTCTTTGCTTGTGATGGGTTGGTTGAGGTCTTCTATTTCTTCTCTGGTCAGTCTAGGTTGTTCATATGTTTCCAGGAAATTGTCCATTTCTTCTACATTATCCAGTTTGTTGCCATACAGTTGTTCATAATATCCTCTTATAATTTTTTTAATTTCTTCAGGATCTGCAGTTATGTCACCTTTTTCATTCATTATTTTGTTTATATGGGTCTTCTCTCTTTTTGATTTTGTCAGTCTAGCTAGGGGCTTGTCAATCTTGTTGATCTTCTCAAAGAACCAACTTTGGTGATATTTATCCTTTCTATTGTTTTTTTGTTCTCTATGTCATTTATTTCTGCTTTAATCCTTGTTATTTCTTTTCTTGTACTTGGTTTAGGATTGGTTTGCTGTTCATTTTCTAGCTTCTTCAGTTGATCCATTAGTTCTTTGATTTTGGCTCTTTCTTCCTTTTTAATATATGCATTTAGTGCTATAAATTTCCCCCTTAGCACTGCTTTTGCTGCATCCCATAGGTTTTGGTATGTTGTGTTCTCATTTTCATTCGTTTCTATATATTTAGCAATTTCTCTTGCTATTTCTTCTTTAACCCACTGATTGTTTAGGAGTGTGTTGTTTAACCTCCAGGTATTTGTGAATTTTCTAAGTCTCTGATGGTTATTGACTTCTAATTGTATTCCATTGTGGTCAGAGAATGTGCTTTGAATAATTTCAATCTTTTTAAATTTATTGAGGCTTGTTTTATGTCCCAGCATATGATCTATTCTGGAGAAAGTTCCGTGAGCACTAGAAAAGTATGTGTATCCTGGTGATTTGGGATGTAATGTCCTGTAGATGTCTGTTAAATCTAATTCATTTATCAGATTGTTTAGATTTTCAATTTCCTTATTGGTCTTCTGTCTGGTTGATCTATCTATAGGAGAGAGTGATGTGTTGAAGTCTCCCACAATTATTGTGGAAACATCAATTGCTTCCTTTAGTTTTGCCAATGTTTCTCTCATGTATTTTGTGGCACCTTGATTGGGTGCATAGACATTTACGATTGTTATTTCTTCTTGCTGAATTGCCCCTTTTATTAGTATGTAGTGGCCTTCTTTGTCTCTCAAAACATCCCTGCATTTGAAGTCTATTTTATCTGAGATTAATATTGCTACACCTGCTTTCTTTTGGCTGTAGCTTGCATGAAATATTTTTTTCCATCCTTTCACTTTCAGTTTCTTTGTGTCCCTGTGTCTAAGATGAGTCTCTTGTATGCAACATATTGATGGTTCATTTTTTTTGATCCATTCTGCGAATCTATATCTTTTAATTGGGGAGTTTAATCCATTTACATTCAACGTTAAAACCGTGAAGGCATTTCTTGAATCGGCCATCTTATCCTTTGGATTATGTTTGCCATATTTTTCCCTCTCTCTATTAATATCCTTTATTGTACCCATACCGAATCTCTTTAGTACTGAACCTTTCTCCAAGTCTCTCTGTCCTGTCTTTGTTTCTCTGTCTGTAGGGCTCCCTTTAGTATCTCCAGTAGGGCAGGTCTCTTGTTAGCAAATTCTCTCAGCATTTCTTTGTCTGTGAAAAATTTAAGCTCTCCCTCAAATTTGAAGGAGAGCTTTGCTGGATAAAGTATTCTTGGCTGGAAATTCCTCTCACTCAGAATTTTAAATATATCGTGCCACTGCCTTCTCGCCTCCATGGTGGCTGCTGAGTAGTCACTACTTAGTCTTATGCTGTTTCCTTTGTATGTGGTGAATTGCTTTTCTCTTGCTGCTTTCAGAACTTGCTCTTTCTCTTCTATGTTTGACAGTGTGATCAGTATATGTCTCGGAGTGGGTTTTTTTGGATTTATTCTATTTGGAGTTCGCTGAGCATTTATGATTTGTGTATTTATGTTGTTTAGAAGATTTGGGAAGTTTTCCCCAACAATTTCTTTGAATACTCTTCCTAGACCTTTACCCTTTTCTTCCCCTTCTGGGACACCAATGAGTCTTATATTTGGACGTTTCATATTATCTATCATATCCCTGAGGTCCATTTCGAGTTTTTCAATTTTTTTCCCCATTCTTTCTTTTATGCTTTCATTTTCCATTCTGTCATCTTCCAGGTCACTGATTCGTTGTTCAACTTCCTCTAGTCTTGTACTATGAGTGTCCAGAATCTTTTTAATTTGGTCAACAGTTTCTTTAATTTCCATAAGATCATCCATTTTTTTATTTAGTCTTGCAATGTCTTCTTTATGCTCTTCTAGAGTCTTCTTGATTTCCTTCATATCCCGTACTATGGTCTCATTGTTCATCTTTAGTTCTTTGAGTAGCTGCTCTAGGTGCTGTGTCTCTTCTGGTCTTTTGATTTGGGTGCTTGGGCTTGGGTTATCCATATCGTCTGGTTTTTTCATATGCTTTATAATTTTCTGTTGTTTTTGGCCTCGTGGCATTTGCTGACCTTGATAGGGTTCTTTTAGGGTTTGTAGACCTATTGAAGTCCTTATCTCTAATTTATCAGATCTACAGCTTCGTGGAGTACACTTTCTCTAACTAACCAGCAGGTGGCGTCCACGAGCCACCTGTTCTCCACAAGCCAGATCTCCCCTGCTTAGCCTTTTTGGTGAGTGGGGGAGTGAGTCTTGTGGGGCCCAATTGGTGTACCAAGCTTGCGTGTGTAGTTGGTGTTGCCTGCCCTGTATGTGGGGCGTGTTTCTGGGCAGTCGGGGAGGGGGGGTGGCCCTAACAATCAAATCTCCCTGATGATCCTAGAGTTTTAAAGCTGCTGCAATAGTCTAATCCTTCAGTTCAGTCCTGCCACAGTTTGTCTCTGCCACTGACCCACAAGTCTTTGGTATTGGCGTATGGCTCCTGAGACTTGCAAGTGGGCCCCTCTTCCAGGCTGTGCACCCCGGGTCCTCTGTTGAGGGATGACTTTGCTATGTCACAGGTGAGTGCCGTCCCCCCAGGGCAGTTCTGGGCTGCTGGGCTGTGTAGGGAGGCTCCCAGTCTGCTCAAATGATGGCTGAATGGGGCTTTGTTAATTCACACTGCTCCACCTTCCCAGCTCTGGGACATTCAGCTGAGGTTGCAGGGAAGGCTAATGTCCACGCCCAGTTTTGTGGTGTGTGCCTGTTATTTGAAGCACTTCCGTCACACTGGGTTGTCTGGGGCAGTTCTGGGCTATGGGGCTGGCGATGGGCAGGAGTGTTTCCTGTCCACCAGGGTGATGGCTGTGGGCGGACACCCCCCTTTTCTTGGGAAGTTGTGTTGTTTAGTGAATTTTCTCAGCCACTGGATTATTGCCTTTTGTCTCAGAGCTCTCTTAGTTCTGCTCTTGACTTGACGTGCCCAAATTGCAATTCTTTGAAGCTTTCTGTATTGAGCTTCTTAGAGTAATTGTTTTAGAAAAAGCAAAAAGGATTTAAAAAAAAAAAAAACAAAAAAAAACAAACAAAAAAAAACGGCCCTCCTCAGAGATGTAATGGGTTATTGAAATGCTAATAGACAAAGCAACCAGGGCCATTAAGGAAAGGTGCACAGGGCAGAGAGATCAGCTTTGCTTCGGGATTTGCATATGCGCCTCAAGGCCTGAGCTCCGCCCTTCCCCTTTCTGTGTTCACCAGAACTCCAAAAATCCTCTGCTTTTATTTTGGAGTTTTTCGTGTTGTTTTTTTTCTATGCCTGTCTCCTCTCTGCTGGGCTGGCTGCTCTCAGAGTCTCTGGTGTCTGGTCTCAGTCTATCTATGGTTGGAGTTTGAATCAGTAGAATGAGTTTTCGATAAGAGCAGCCACTGCAGTTCTCCCTTCTCCTTCCCGGAGCTGACAGCCCCTCCTCCCCCGGGACTGAGCCTGGCAGGGAGGGGCGCGGGTCCCCTGGCCGCAAAAACTTACAGATTTCGCTGATCTCAGCAGTTCCACGTTTTCATGAGCGTTGTATGAAGTATGCCCAAAGACAGATTGCTCTGTGGTGTCCAGTCCACGCAGTTCCTGGCTTTTTATCTACTTTCCTGGAGGAGTAACTAAAACTTACAGCTCACCAGTCTGCCATCTTGCCCCGCCTCCTCTCTATTTTAATGTAATTAATGATGAGATGGTTGGATATAGATCTACCATTTTTCTGTTGTTTTCAGTTGTCACTTCCATTTTGTGTTCTTCAGTTCTGCTTTTCCAATGTTCTTTGTATTATTTGTATATTTTAAAATTATAATCTATCTTTATATTTAAAGTAGCTTTTTTATAGACAGCATATAGTTGTGTCTTGCTTTCTTATATAATCTGACAATCTCTACATTTTAATTGGAGTGTTTAGATCATTTATATTTAATGTGACTATGCATATGGTTAGTTTTGAATCTATTAACTTGTATTCTTTTTCTATTTGTACCATCTTTTCTTTGTTCCTCTTTTCTACTTTTCCTGTCTACTTTCAGGATAAGTACATTTTACTATTCCATTCCTTATTGCCTCATTAGCTATACCTTTTAAATTATCATTTTATAGTGATTCCTCTAGGGCTGTGTTTCTCAAGACTGTTTTTTCATTATCACCCCATAATAGCTCCAGGAGCCTTTTTAGACTTCTTTTTCTAACAGCCCTTCACCATGAAATTTTACTATCACAGACAAACTGTTTATCTGTGACCCTTTTATGTACTTTTCCCCTAAGAACCAATTTTATCCTCTATATTCCTTACCCCAAGTGATTTGCCCTAGATTTAAACATTTCTCCCCCTATTCTCTTAGAACCTGTTCTCTTCCTTTGTTATACGTCAATGTTTACATTTATCTCCCACTCATACTTGTGAGTTCTTTAATGACACAGACTATGTGTTATACAGTTGGATATCCTCAGCACCCAGCATCAAGCCCACACAAAGTAATTGCTCAACATAGGTTAAAGAAATTGACTATTAAAAAATATCAAATCAATTTATTCAAGTATAGGAGAATATTTTGTTCATGGAAAAGTTATAGAAATAATGACCTAAAAATCTTAATATAATAAAAAATAAAAGATTATTAATTTCTAAGTTGGCAGTATACTTACTCCCATTTATTAACTCAAAAACTGATCATTTACAAAAACAGATAAAAGGGAAACAAAACCAATGTGATAATGATCAAATGGAGGTCCTGGCCTGTTTTTCAAAATGTGAACGCCAAAAAAGATATACAGCTTTCAGAAATTCATTTCAACAAACTCCTATTTTTATCAGTTAAGTTGAAAATTTATTCATAAGAATATTTGTGATGTTTAAAACAATTCAAAAATGATTTCTTTCTTATTTAAAGAAAGTGAAAGCATTTTCCCATATTTTAATAACCTACCTGCAACTCTGAATTATATGAAAAGCATTCAACTGAATTTGTGGTACAAACAATGCAATGTGGAACATTTTCATGAGTTATTTGGAGCATTCAATTTTCCTATCTACGTAATCATAAGGGAAAAAGAAAATACACACCCTAAATTAACTCGACATTTGAGAGAGATTACTTACATCCTTTACCATTAAAAAACAACAAAAAAAGCACTTCCTCAGGGATACCTCATGACAGTTAAAATATTGTGGCTTCTACTGCAGTAGGCACCTATTAAACAATTTATTTTTTAGTCAACTCTAGGAATGCAGAACTCTTACTCAAAAATAATTTGCTAAAGCATTTCCAAAATTAATAAAAATTCGTAAAAATAAAAGCCGTAAGAGGACCTTTTTATTCATCATACAAGTCATCTTTTTTGGCATATACAAATTCTAAATTCTTTTTTGTCATCATATGTTAAGATTAGTATTGTACAGAGTTAAATCTAAGATGAAATTAGATATTCCACTATTTTAAAAATTTTATCATCTTGCTTCTATTTCTGAAAACAGTATGAAGAATAATAAATGTAAAAGCCCACTATAATAAAATATGCATCATTGTAGGTATAAAATCAGATGTGTTCATCAAGCAATAATTAATACACAAAAAGAAATAACTCATTTCTGTTCCTTTAACCAGCTTTCATAATATATCTTAAAAATAATTATACTGAACATAAAGTGGGAACAGATGTGCAGTTTTCTTTTTTGACTATCAAAACAGAAAGGAGTCTACAAATTATATACTCTAACCTAACTCTCTATCTTCCCTTATTTTACAAATAAGGAAATTAAAGAACCATATAAATTATGTAATTTATAAAAGAAATTACCTTGCAATTATCCTCAGAGCATTTCACGTCAATCCACATGTCAAAAACAAAAGTAACAAATTTAAATAATACAATATAAAGATTGTACATAGTAGATACTCACTACATGTTTGCATATCAAAAGAAAACACTATTGTATGGATAAAGATATTTATTGGTTCTTTATCTTATCTCTAACTACCACTAACAAAAATATGACTATTAAATTGTATATTAAACAGATGAGTTATAACCACACCCCCCAACAAAAGTTTTTATTCCATGGAGTTAATTAAACTGGGATATTATTTCCATCTTGCATTATTTTAGTTCACTGTATTCTACATAAGATGCTGCAGGATATGTGAAACACAACCTTTTTTAAAAATTCCAAAAGTTAAAATGTTGACAATAAGCACATAATTTTCCTACTATTTAGCAGATCTAATAACTTTGCTAAGTTACTTGCTCCTACATTTATTTCTCAGGTAAAACATGACAAAAATAACTCAAATATTTCATTCTATAATATAATTAATAGGAATTATATAGGAACTAAAACATAATCTAATATCTTATAACACAAAAATGGCAGGTTTTCTTTATTCAGCCCTTCCATCTACTAAAATATTTTATTATTCTAAAATACCGTTCTGATACTTCTAGTGATCTTCCAAAGGGAAAAGAGATGCTTGTTTTCTGAAAACGAAAGGAGACAACTGTGTTTCTAAGTTTGTTCTTTATAGCTATCACCTTGGAAATAGCCTTTTGTTTCCCTAACAAATATCACATACAAATATGTATGTACATATTTGTACATTACATACAAACAAGTATGTAACAATGACAAAAACATCAAAAGGAATTAGAATGATGGTGAATATCTACCAATCTGTCACAAGATTATATTAAATATGCATGTTATAAATGTAATTAAATATATCTCAAAGGATATGAATTACAAACACAAATTTTAGATACTGATCTTCAATGAGCCAGGTTCACTAGTTTCTGTTTAATTATCGCCTCGTTAATTGATCAGTAACAACATTAATTTCAGTTATATGATTTAAAAATAAAATCCTACATTATTTTGCCCACAGTTTAATTATTGTAGTTTTTTTTTTTTGGGATCGGTGTGATAAGGTCATTCTCTCCAGATAATACTGTAAATTATATCAGCTTAATAGTGATGCCTCTACATATAACTCGATGAATAAACTCTCCTTATGAGTTTAACACAAGAGCAGATGAAGCTGCAATTCCTTCTCTTACTAAATCACGGTAGAACTCTGTGTTTCTATGTACTACTGTGTTCAGTGGGCTCTGGAGAATGTTTAGTGTTTGAACCTCACCTCCACAAGTTATCTAATCATTCATGTCTGTTTTCTTATTTGTAAAATGGTGTTAACAGTACCTATACTTCATAAAGTGGTTGTAAGAAATAAAATTAGGCACTAAGGAACAGTAACTGGCACACAATAAACCCTCAAAATTGCTAGCTGTTGTTAGTTCAAGTTAGGGACATTATATCTCTTTCCACAGTAATTATTTTCAATCTATTTTTCTTTTTCAAACACATTTACTTACAATTGTTCTTCTACTAATATCTCCTCCATTAGTCACCTTTTAATTTCAGCTGATTCCTATTAGCAATTTTTTTCTGCTTTTGCATATGTATTTTACTACCACAGATTTTCCCTAACAAAATCTCATTACCTCACCATTACACAGAACACATAAAAATAAAAGTGGGACATAGGACTTTCCTAATAATGTCTCAATTTTCTCTCCTCCCACATTCCCAAACACTGCAAGTATGACAAACTATTTCCTACTAACCCCACCTACTTTATATTACCGATCTATGATTGTTCAGCAATGAAGTACTACCCTGAGAATCTCAGTTTCTCCTAAAAGCACATATCACCCGGGCAATAAAAAATATATTTGATATTCTGTTGTCTATGCTCCTTTACTACCAAGGATTACCCAACAGGTGTGTACTCTTTTCTCAGCCTTTTTTGCTTAATGACATTAACCCTAATACTTATATTAAAATATGTATTATCTGTTTTAATGTTACAATAGCAATAATGTATATTTAGTAGTTTGATTTTGTTTGTATCTTAAAATTACATTGCTAAATTTACTCCCCAAAAAATTAGTATTTATTTTATACCCTTAAAACTTCTCAAAAATTGCTAACAAGCAGCCATCCACTCAATAAGTACAAATTATATCTCAAAGAAGAACCTGGTAAAATTTTGAATACCCATTAAGTTGATCACAATGTATAATGTGCTTGCAAAGAGTAAAAATGGCAGCTCATCATTTCTTTAAAACATTAATATAATAGCTATTGCTGACAAGTAAGGTTAACAGAGTTAGCAGTATCTTTTCATTGCTTCTAATAGGAAATAGAAAAAAAGTATCAGTTTCTATCATTCTAATGAGTGACCTGGAAAGTAAGTATTTTTATTTTATTACTTTTTATTGTAAGATAATTTCAAATATACATAAAAGTTGCAGCAAGCTCCTATATATCCTTCACTTAGATTCCCCAACTGTTAAAACTTCTGAGCCATAAAGAATAAGTTTATGATGCCTCAATAACCCTTAATAACTTCAGGATGCATTCCTAAGTGCAAGGATGCTCTCTTTCCACAATCACAGGTTGTACATCAAAATCAGTAAGTTAATATTGATCCAATACTTCTATCTAAGCCACAGACCCCATTCAAATTGTGCTAATTGCCTCAATAATGCTCTTTATAGTATGTCCAGGATCTAATTTAAGCTCATGCATTTAGCTGTCATGCCTCTTTAGTCTCTGTCAATCTTGAGCAGTCCTTTGGTTTTCCTTGTCTTTCATGACCTTGATATTTTTGAAAAGTACAAGCCATCTACTGGCCTGCCCCAAATCACAGAGCTTATCCTAGCCTTCCCACATTCTTTATTTGTAACTCCCTTCAATGGAAACCTGGCTCCCATTATTCAATTTACTAAATTTGCTACTTTTTCTTTCTCAATTTGTCAACATACATTTATCTTCTATCCTAAATATATTTCACAAGTCAAAAAGTATGTATTGAAGAAAAAGAAAAAGAATATGATAAGAGCTTTGACCAAAAAAAAAGATCAACTGACTTGACACTAATGTGAAATTTGAAAAGAAACAGTTTTCTCTTTGGGGAAAAGAGGAAGAAAACACTAGATGATCAGTGGACACAGGTTTTGGAATTCGGGGTATTTGACAGATCTGCAACTAAACAAACTTTTAAAAAATCAATTTATGGAATGTGTGGTATTTGCTTTAAAATACGCTACAAAAAGAGTGGTCAGCAAGGTAAAACATAAACAGCATATGATGTTCATTTTATTATTCTCTCAATTTTGTGTGTACTTTAAAATTTGCTTAAGAAAAATTTAAAGAAAATAGATCATCAAGTCAGGTCAAAGACTTAGTTATGTTTGGTAGTACCAAAAAATACCAGTCCATATTGCAAATTAATTATCATGCCAATTTGACCATAAGAAGAGATGGGTTTATAGACCAAGTCAGATCTTGTCACAGATGAGGCCTACTAAAACTCACTACTGTAATTCTACAAGATACTCCATTTACTAAATTTTGCCTGCTTGGCTCTTTTCCCTCCTGCTATTGCTGACATCTCCCTAGTCCATCTTCCCAAATTCTGTTATCAACAATTAAGCCAAACATGATTGTTAAATAAAGTAACTTTTAAGTAAATTTATTTTTAGTTATAATTTTTTTATAAAGTATTGATAATACTTGTGCTGGTTTGAATGTACTATGTCCCCCAAAACACCATTATCTTTGATATTATCTTGTGTGGGCCCACATATCAGTGTTGATTAGACTGTAATTCTTTGAGTGTTTCCGTGGAGATGTGCCCCACCCAACTGTGGGTGATGATTGGATAATTTCCATGGAAGTGTTACCCCACCCATTCAGGGTGGGTCTAAATTAAATCACTGGAGCCATATAAATGAGCTGACAAACAGAAGGAACTCACTGCAGCTGAGAGTGACATTTTGAAGAGGAGCTACAGCCAAGAGGGACACTTTGAAGAACGCACAGAAGCTGAGAGAGTAGCTGCAGATGAGAGCCAGTTTGAAGATGGCTGTTGAAAGCAGACTTTCACTCTGGAGAAGCTAAGAGAGGACAAACGCCTCAAGAGCAACTGAGAGTGACATTTTTGAGGAACTGCAGCCTAGAGAGGAACGTCCTGGGACAAAGCCATTTTGAAACCAGAACTTGGAGCAGATGCCAGCCACTTGCCTTCCCAGCTAACAGAGGTTTTCCGGACACCACTGGCCATCCTCCAGGGAAGGTACCCAATTGCTGATGTGTTACCTTGGACCTTTATGGCCTTGAGACTTTAACTGTGTAACCAAATAAACCCCCTTTTATAAAAGTCTATCCATCTCTGGTATTTTGCATTCTGGCAGCATTAGCAAACTAGAACAGATTTACTTGCATTTAAAATCCATGTACTTACAATGGTAGATTAAAGTTATTCCAACTATATAAAGGAGTTCCTCAATTCCTTTCATAATGCCACATCTACAGAGGATCAAGTCCAGAGATGAATATACCAATGCCCACTCACATGTATAAACCCAAGACTTGAAGATAGACAGACAGTAAGAAAGAGAATTTCAAAACAAATTTAAAATGCTACTTAAAATTCTATCTTATAAAATTTTCTTGACCAAAAGGGGGAAGTGAAATGAAACAAATATAGTTTCAGTGGCTGAGAGGTTTCAAATGGAGTTGAGAGGTCACTCTGGAGGGCATTCTTATGCACTATATAGATATCCCTTTTGAGTTTTTAGTGTATTGGAATAGCTAGAGGGAAATACCTGCAACTGTCGAACTGCAACCCAGTAGCTTTGATTCTTGAAGATGATTGCATAACTATGTAACTTACACGATGTGGTTGTGTGATTGTGAAAACCTCGTGGCTCACACTCCCTTTATCCAGTGTAGGGACAGATGAGTAGAAAAATGGGGACAAAAACTAAATGAAAAATAGGGTGGGATGGGAGGGATGGAATGTTTTAGGTGTTCTTTTTACTTTTATTTTTATTTTTTTTTTGAAGTAAGGAAAATGTTCAAAAATTGACTCTGGTATATGCACAACTATATGATGGTACTGTGAATAATTGTGCACTGTGGGTGACTGTAGGGTATATGAATATATCTCAATAAAACTGTATAAAAATTTCTTCTCATTTCTAGAATTTCATTTTCATATGCATAAAAATAAAATTATTTATTCAAGTTGTTAGATAAATCCTTTTAATTCTGATGACTGCCAACAATATAAGACTCTTTTGTTATTTATAAAACTGCTCCTGAACTGAAAGGAGAACAAGACTGGCATTGTTGAAGAGTCTTGGCAAAGGGCACATAGTTAATACATCAGTGTGGGTAGCAGTAACCCGAAAAAATACAACTACCATGCCCAAACTGAAAGTTAACAAACTGAGGAATAAGTGGAGAATGAGCAAACTACGTTCATCTTGAAAACCTCCAGAGATATGATTTGGAAAAAAAAGGAACTGAAATTGTTTTTATATTTTTATTTTAGTCCCTTAGAAAGCAATAAAAAAGTCTAAAACATTTCAAGTAGTGCTACTTTGAAAAGGATTAACACATTTGATTCTCAGGACAGACTCAACATGGAAAAAGAAAGAAGCGATAGTCTAAAACATTATCTTGGCTTTTCTTTCTCTTATTAGTCAAAGAGCAACATTTTGAATACCTTTGAAAAAAGTTAACTATTACTTGATTGTAAGAAATCTCAAGGGGGCTTGAAGCAACTGCAGAATACAAAATTTACATTAGCTACTCATCTATATAATAATCAATAGATGGAAAAAGAGGGGTTTTCAGCCCTTCCTTAACTTTCAAGCTGAAGCCTCTGGCTGCCATCTCTCCCTGGGGAACTCTTTGCAAACAAGGACCTTTGATAGAAAAATAAAGACTTTCTTTCTTTCTTTTTTTTTTTTTTTTTAACTCTAGGTTATTTGGAAAGAAAACCACAAACACATGGAAACATCTACATTAGTAAACAATACAGTCATGACCACTCCTAACTCACCTAAAGAGAAGCATTTTCTTTTTACAAAGTATTTCTATTGATAAATTGTTACCTATAGTACAAAAAAGCTAAGCTCAATCATAACACCTGAAATAACACTTCTGTGAGGATCTACAAAGTCAGAACAGGCAAAAATACCCATTCCAGTAACTAAAAGTATCAACCTGAGAGTCAATCCTTTTGATTAAGGTAGTGTCTTTAATAAGCTCCTGTTAAAATCCACACTGCTTAGAAGTTAACTCATTTGTACATGAGCACAAAGATTAGTTTATTAGGTTGTATTAGGTTATGTAGCTCTCATTTTAAACAGGTAATTTTTTTTCACTCAACGAATTTATTATACCCCTGATGGTTTTATAATTCACACAGCCATCAGCAGTGTATGAATATATAAATTTCACTGACATACAATGCTATTATTTTGAATGATATTAATTTTTAATAGTAATTTTTGATAAAAGGGGCTAAAAAAATCCTTTAGAAGGAATTGGCAAGTACAGAAGACCCGACAACAAGGGGTGACTCCCCATGCATGCTAAAACAAAAATAAACAAAATTACATCTTTTTTGTAAGGGAATTTTCAAACACATATAGAACTTGAAAGAACAGTTTAATAAACCCCTATACATTTGTCATCCAACTTCAAAAATTATCCACTCTTAGCAAATCATGATTCTTCCACTCGCCCCAAGATTATTTAGAAACAAATCCCAGACTTCTTATTGTTTCATACAAAATTAAATGAATACTTTTTCTTAAGTTTAGCCTAACTACTAAGACACTCATCAAGCTTTTGGCAACAAATTAATCAACTATATAAATTTAATATTCAGCAATACTAGTTATCTTTTTATCCCACACATATACTTTGAGCATTGGGAGGAGACTGAGGGCATGAACAATACAGCAGCCAGACATAAAAGGTTACCTGAAAAAGTAATCATACACACTGCATATTATGCTTTCCACAATTTCTATTCATTGAAGAATGAGGTCAGAATAAAGCGTTCCTGTTAGTCTGGGTCACAAAGTAATTCAAGACGCATATAAAAATGCTTATTATCATTCACGTTCCCTAAACCCATTCAACCATTCAGCCCTCTGCTTTCTGATAAGACTGCCAACAACTATGCCAATTAGTGTCAACTGCAATGTTAGATTTTATAATACATAGCACCTGCCTACCAGTTAGTTTAGTGGGCAGAAAGAAGTGACTGATGATTACAAGTTTTGGCAAAATTCAACCCTGTTTGAGTTAACATTTGCAAGCCTACAAATTCACCAACTGGCTTTTTAATAGATACACATTTTTGCAAAGTTGTGTCTATGGAAGCTTTTTTTTTTTTTCTTTTTTGGGGCAGGTTTAGTTACACTATCTTGTAAAGTATAGCAGCAATATAATAATTTTTAAAAAGCCATGAAGTTTTATAACTAGGGAAAATCTAATCTATAAGAAGCTTAGTGGATTAAGTATTTACTTCAAAATTTCTCAAATGTTAAATTTATGCATTTCTTTAAATACACGTCAATCTAAAAAAACCTACCTATAGTTTGAATGGATGCTTTCCCATTTTAAAACAAGATTTTTGATTAACATTTCTCTTTCAGGATTTGCAAACCAAATACTAAAGCATATACACAAGAGCAATGGATATTTAATTCAGGGGAAATCATGAACACCTGGAATGATATTAATTATACAGCTTCACAGTAACTAAAGAGTGTATTTTTGCCTATGTATTTTTTTATTTTAAATAATTGTTCATAACTAAAAAGCATGCAATACTTCGAAAATATTCCAGAACAAAATGCAGCAATCTTTAATTTATCCTTAGCTCAAAATGCTTCACTTTAGTTTATTATAATTACTAGTAACATAGTATTTTTAAAAAATTTCACAGTAAAAGCAAACTGCATGTAGTTGGTGAAAACAATATAGCAGTTAAAGACAAGTGCATTACTAAAAAAAAAAATTGAATGTAAATATCTAAAAGTATGGGAGATGTATATAATGCAGCACATTCTATCTAGCATCATTACTTAAATTGCTACTTTTCTTCAACAATCTATTCTTCAGCTCTAGCAAGTAGAATAAATGGTAATTTTACCTGCCAAATTTGGCACAAAAAAGGACAAGCAACTTCATTAACAGAACAATGCTTTCAATATGATTTTTTCCTTTTTCTACCCAGTGCCAGATAGTAGAACAATTCAAATCAAGAAATCTAAGTAAAATTACCTCCTCTTGTTGAAGTTTTACATGCTTGAATAAGCAAATGATATATACAGAATGCTAGCAAAAATAGTCCTTCTTGTGAGTTAGTATATTTCTTGCATTGCAGCTTAATTACTGGCTGGAATGCTAAACCCAAACCAAGAATGAAACACCTCCCCAGTGAGGTAAAATTCTCAATGCATGGTGTGGTATGATATGTATAAATGATAATTTAAAACCCAGTAAAATAGAGTAAACCTAGAAAACTTGATATAGATTAAACTTTTCATTAAAACTTCAATTAATGCACCTAAACCAGTGGTGTGGAATGAAACAGAACAGACCTTTCTTCAATCTTTGATAACTAATAGAAATAACACTTATTACCAGCAACTTTGCCAATTACCACCAAGTCTCATACTTTCTTGGTGTTTCTAGTAGACAGCTATAAACAAAATCAAATTATTTTAAACCTTGCTTCAAATCTGATCATGAAAACAAGAGCAACAACTTTCCCATTAACCACACTGAACCATATGATTAGAGAGAGACATTTAATACAGTTCAAGTAATCATCACTAGATTTTAACAGTTAAACATAAGCACTTTTTGTCCATCTAGGCACATTTGGTTGCAGATAAGTTCTTTCATGGTTGCTTATTTACAACAGAAGACAATGCTATGCTTAATTTCCACCTGGTTTATTTCCTCTTTTTCCACATGTAGGCCATACATCCCATGTCTAAACACATTTGGCAGTTTTTATAAAAAACCAAGTAATAAAATAGGGCAACAGGAATATACACCCGTCACTATCCTGGGTTGATAAATATGGCTAAGAGCAAATACATCCACACAGAGCTGTGCCCATAGTCATTTATACTCACTTTTAATATTTCAAGCAATATCTACTTTTATTGAGGCTTGAGCGCTAAATTGGAAATAAATGGCATGATTCATTTTACAGTTGTCCCTCTTAGAAATAAAAATACCTTAAAAAAAGAAAACACTGAATTAAAATAGAAATTTCCATAGTAGTTAGAGCCTAATTATGAATGTCCTTTGGTCTTCTTTTATTTTATTTCTTTTTCAGAGATATGAATCAAAGAACAGGAACATGTACTGAGTGCCTAACATCAGACATTTTAACATACAGGGAACTCATTTAATTCTCAGATCAACCCTACAAGGTAGACGTTATTAATCACATTTTATAGATGAGAAATCTGAGGCTCAGAAAAGTTTAAACAATTGCACAAAATTCCACAGCTAGTAAAGCAGCATAGCCAAACCTAGTTTGATCTGATTACATTCTCAACCCAGCCAATTTAGATACTTGTTGATGAATTCATTTGGAGGGAACTACAATAGCAAGGGTCAATACTTTATTGCAAATAATGGTCACTATAAGAATCGGTAGGGTAAATTCAAGATGTGTGGAGTTTAAACACTCCATAGAATGTCCAAAGATAGAGAAGGGCATTAAAGGGACAAGGGAAAAATCCCCAGAGCAGAATCCAGCCAGCCCTGTACCTTAAAAGTGTAGGCGTGCCCTATGGTGGGGAAAGGAGGAACTGCAGGCTCAAAATGGCTTTAAACTACAACAGCACCCTGAGGGGGAAGGAAGTGGACAGAGAAAAGGGACAGCAGTGATTGTCTCGCCATTCTCATTTGAAAAAATTTCCCAAAGAGAATCACCAAGCGATGAAATTACCTCTGAAACTACTCTCCAGGTATTGTGTTATATCCTCAGAAAGGGTTTCATAAAATAAATAAAAAATACAATTCTAACAAAAGGAAACTACTGGGTCTTAGAATTTTAATCAGTACTGACAAGTCTTGCCAATGTATGTGTGTACAGTTTTAGTGCTTATTTTTAAAACTTTCTGTAATTCTTCATATAATGGAAGTAAAAGCTATTTTAGAATCTTTTTAAAAATATCTATATTTTAGGGGGAAGAGATAATTTCTCTAGTGCCCACTACATGCCAGCTAGATCCTTTACACACATTATCTCCTTATCTCATTCAGTTTTCACAAAAACCCTGGAAAATAAGATCCCTGTTTTATAGATAAGGAAAACTAAGGCCCAGAAAAAGGTAACTAACTGCTACCAGATTATACAGTCAGCAGTATCAGGATTGCATAGAAGGACTGGTATTCAAACTCAAGTCCATTTGATCTCACAGCCCATGTTGTCCTGAGTACTGGCATTTCTATAAAATACTATTCCTACAGTGGCTCAGGGAGGGCAAGCAACTCTTCCAAATTACATAACTGGAGAGTGACAGAGGTTTATCTATCTTTAAAGACTGAGTTTTAAATTCAGTGTTACATTACTGTTTTTCTACCACTTCTTCCCATCCCCTCCAACCCCCAGCAGAACTTGTTAGTAAATGCTGATGGTAAGTAACTAAATTTTTAAAACTGAAGATAATGGAGAAAGAATTGCCTATGCTCCTATATCCAAAGTGACTGATGTTTGCTTTTTATAAGACTGTCCAAGTTTATATAATAGAAAATATGATCAATGTGATGTTACTTATTAACTTCTAACACTAGAAATAGTTTTCCCCAAGTTATCTTGCAAACTGATATAAAAGATAATTTACAAATATTCCATTTCTTGTATTGAGATTTTTAGATTTCTACCAAGATTGTCAGAGCATTTGCAATAAATAAAAATTCTGTGAGATCATGTAACTCAACTGAAGACAAAATTACTAAAAGAATACCTTAAATAAATCTCACATAATTAAAAAAGATTATTAAATTTACATAAATCTAATACAATACTCCTGAGTCATATTTGGAAGTATGTGGAACCAGGAGTTCCACAAAATATCCACAAGTCACAAAACACATAATCAAGGACATGGCAATCAATACTCATCTATATGCTACCCCTTTCTATGGTATCACTATTTGACTTATTGCTGTCATTGCTCAAAACATTTTTTCCCCATAGAAAAACCCTCGTTTATTTGATTAAACAAAAATAAAATAAACTGCACAGAAGATATTTTAAAGTCCAAAGAGACATCAACTTTGTTTTAAGGCTGCAGTGGCTGATACAGCATCTCCTTGCTACCTTCCCCAGCCTTCTCTATGGACAACAGTGATACATTCAGAAGCCTGTTAGCTAACACAGGAGTTTTTGAACACCATTCCATTCATTCTTCATCTGCTCATTGCCAGTCATGTCGGCAGCCAGCAGTATTACATTTAGGATTTTAGAGTAAAAGCCAAAAAAAAAAAAAGGAAAAGGAAATCTATCTCCATCGCATCCTCACCAAACAAAACTCCACTTTTTCCTAAAATTTTGGGGAAAGACCTTTTCCATTTCCCTGCCTATCACCTAATTGATAGAACCCATGTTGCCACTACATTGCCCAAACATTTTTAAACCTTTGTCAATCATTTTTAGTATCTTCAATGGTGGTACAGGTCAGACATTTAAGTTTTAGAAAGCACCATGGTTACAAATAGAACTAAGACTGGTAAACTTGGGAAAGCTCACTTAGGGCTAAGAAACAAGGCAGAAATATAAATCTGAAATTACAGATTCTTGGATGGAAATTGAAACAAGACACTAAAGAATTTGTGGAATATATTACTATGTATTTTTAAGTGTGCTTTGTGGCTTTGGAACAATTTTAAGCTTCAACACTCTAAATTTCTTGTATGCAAAGGCAAAGAATAGTAAGAAATTAAAGAGAATCTTTCAGGATTTTTATACAAATTAAGATGCTAGAGCAAAGAAACTTACAGTGATCCAAACCTGTGTCCGTGACTGAACTGCCCCAAAACCCCTCAAGCATTTCATCCTAAATACAATGAATGAACAGGATTCTGGGAGAGATCATAATCCCCTGAAATGTAATTAGAATTGTGGGCAAAGAAGATAAAAGCTGCCTTGATGATGACGCATACAAAGCCCTAGACATACAAACTGGAAAAAGAGAAGAAAAAACATTATTTTCAGGGCAAATTCAAGTAGATTTTCTAATGAATGTGAAGGTGTAGCGATAATTTTTTAAAAAAATACTATCAGTAGGACACATTTTAAATATATATACAATTTTACTATGGAGAATATGTTTTCATTCTTTCAACATACTTTATTGAAAGCATCCATGACCCATGAGTAGGCAAAGTAAATCAAAACACAATTACTACTTCAGTTATGGCAATCTTCGTTAATTTGCTCTGTTTTTGTGCTTAATATTATAAGCTTCTGAAACAATCACCCTATCAACATATTCCATTACTGGTCTTTACCATATATTGGCATTCAAATTTCAGGCATAGGCATTATTCCACAAGCTAATGCTGTATTTTCAGTTCACACATCTCGTAAGTGAAATATGCAAGCACACAGCTGTTCTAATAGTCTGATAGTGTGAGATCTATTCTACAGCTCTATCACTTCTACCAATAACCAGCATGGATACAAAAGGAACCTTGGTGAAGAAAGCTATGTTTTCTTAATAATAACAGTTGTATAAACATAAGGTCTTCTCAGTTAAAGGGGAAACCAACATCAAAAAGCAGTAAAACATAGAACCTTAAACCCCTCTTTCTTTGAAGAAATCCGTTTGAAGAGAGGTGTTTCTAGTTATGGGTGAATGAAATGAGAATTCAGCTGCAACAAACGGGACATCCAGTCCTATGAAGGACTAATTAAATCCATCTGAGAAGCTGCATCAAAAACTGCCTCACACATTTCAAAGGAAAGCACTAGTCTGCCTTTTGCAAAGACATCAAAACATTCAGTCACAGCTGACGCACATCGAGGCACTACAATAATGTTATTTTTATGAACTACAAAGCTCCATAAAAGTAATGTTAAGAGTTTACACTATTTCATTAACATGACTGGAAAGTCATGGTTAAAGCAGAACAATTTTACTTATCACTGTCTGAAATTTCTTTCTGGCTTCCAATTATAGTTTTGTAGATCTACAAGAGTTCAAAAAATAGGAGACACATCAATATTCAAAGTGTTTCACATATTTGCTGAATGGTAGTGCTTAAAAAAAATAATGAAAGAATTAGCCATGGTGGCACAGTTAACTGTTGCTTGTCTGATACAAAAAAATCAGGATTTTGATGTTTAGTTAACCCTTCAGTAGTTAATGAAAGCCAGCAGAAGGAGCTCAAAACTAAAAATGTGTTGTTTTGACAAAAATATTCCCTTTAACAACCATAATTTAGGCTATGCAGTGTAGAAGAAAATGACATTCAGAATTTGGAAAGCTATCCTAATAGACTACTTAGTGTCCACCATACCAAGTCTTTTTAACATTGTTATTTTTTTATGGTGAGCTCATATAATCATTTTGTGGAATCACATTTTTTTTTTTAGAGAACAATATTAGATGTGACAGTAGGTGAAAAGCTCTTTAAATAAAGGAAACTTTTTTCTTTTTTTCAAAAAATGTACAGATCAAACTAACACCATGTGCAAAGACACTAAAATTTAGATTTTCTTCCCACTGCACATGGGCTCAATAAAAGAGCAGAACTACCTCTTAGGAGATCCAGGGCTTTTTGATCACCAAGTAACCTTGGGTGAGTCACTCAATTTTTCAGATCCACTATGTTCTCTCCTGTTAAATGAGGAGAGTTGGCCTAGAAAAGCTAAATTCCTGTAAGTTCTAAAATTCTTTGATTTTTTTTTCCTTCAAACATGAATCCATCAAATAAAACCCTAAATGGATTCTGTTTGGATTCCTACTTACTGTTATTCCCATAACAGAAATAGGTTAACTCCCTATGCTGGTTTGGATCTGTTATGTACCCCAAACAAGACTATGTCTTTTAATCCAGTCTTGTCTTAGCAGACCTATTGTGGTTGGGACCTTTTGAATATATTGTTTCCATGGAGATGTGACCCCACTATTCAAGGTGGGTCTAATAGCCTTAACTGGAGTCCTCTATGAGAGGGACTCCATATATGTCCAGAGACATTTTGGAGAGAGCTCAGAGAAGCCAAGAGAGACACAAAACCAGAGACATTTTGGAGAAAGACATTTTGAAACCAGAACCCAGGAGAACTACTAGCAGATGTCACCATGTGCCTTCCCACGTGATAGAGGAACCCCAGATGCCATCAGTCTTTCCTCAGAGAAAGTATCTACCTTTTGATGCCTTAATTTGGACATTTTCACAGCCTTAGAACTGTAAATTTGCAACCTAATAAATCCCCATCATTAAAATCCATTCCATTTCTGGTATATTGCATTTTGGCAGCTTTAGCAAGCCAAAACACTCCACAATTCTCTACCACTTCCCCTGCCCCAAGAAAATTTAAGTTCATCCCACAACACTTTAGTAAATTAACTCCAACTAAAAGATTTCAGTTCAGAGGAAGTTTTATAGCATAGAATAAATTTCTGGAAACAAATACACTCTGCTAGACTACTAACAGAAAAAAAAATGTGTTAAAGGTAAAAAAAAGGATGTTTTCTCCAAATACTGACATTATTTTCTATTTTTAAGTATTTTCTGGAATTGCAATGCACTAAAGAATTCACACTCAGTAATACAAATTATCCACAAATGGGGCTGATACCAGCATTAAAAAACACCAATTTCAGAAAAGGATATATTTAATTCATATGGGACCTAACTATATTGCAAGACATATCAACAAAGTATAAAAATCAGACTAGCTAAATGAAAATCAAATTGAAAATGCCTTACCAAATTTAAAATAAAGCATTGATATTATCTACTAATATTTACTCATATCAATATTATTATTTGTAACTAAATTAGTAAAATATAAAAAAAGTCAAACCCAGCAGACCCAAACAAAGCCATAGCCAAACTGTATGAGGATTTGTGATTATAAGCCACAGCAATGTTGCAATTGTTCTTACCCTAATAAAAGCTGGATATTATACCTTTCCTTAGATATTTCCCCATAAAGGCAATTACTTATTCTAGGCTCATCCTATTTCTGAGGTGACTTTTTGCACACAAACATGTAACTACATAGTTTCCATGTTAATTACAAGAAAGATCAGAAAACATCAGGTTCTGATTCAGTAACAAAGCAATTAAACAAAATTCTCTTAAGCATTAAAGCCGAGAAGTTGTATTAATACATGAAAAGCAGTAATTATCTTTCTTTTAATGATACTTAGGATGATTACATAGTTTTAATTATGCTCACATAAACATATACATGTACATAAATCCAGTTTGAAAGACATTTTAATTCTGAAATGAGTGAAGACATGTAACTTGATACTTGGAGCTACATTTCCTAGGTGCTAAGTTGTAATAAATAAAATAATTATTTCTTTAATCATAAGAAATTAAAATGACAAACACATTGGCTGAATTTGACATTCCATTACGTAACCAGTTGTTAAATGCACATGAAAGTCAACTGTCAATGCCGATTTCCCTGAACTTTTTGTATGTGACATTTTAATTCGTCAGTTTAAGACTTTTCATAACCATGAGGAAGTGATTTTTGAACTTGGTCACACAAACCTACACTCCTTCACCTCACTCAACAGATATTTCCTGGGAAGTACAAGGAGTGTAGCAGTGAACATCAAGACAAAGTCCCTACTCTTATAAAGCCTATATTTTAGTGCAGACAACTGAGATTAAACCAGTGGACAAAGAAATAAACAAGATAAAGTTTCTATGAAGAAAATAATCACAGTTATATGGCAGCAGTAACTAAGGGGCTAAAGTGGCCTAAAATCTGTCTCTGCTTGCCAATGTAAAAGCAACCACAAAAACAAAACAACATAAACTTCTCAACTTAGCAAAATTTATCAGTAAGAGGTTGACTGAATATCAACTAAACTCATGATGTAAACATTCACTCATGACAGTGATCAAAGGATGTATTATACATTAATTCTCATAAAATAGCAAGTTGACACAATTTAGACTTCAGGAAATCCTTGTAGATCAATAAAATTCTCTAGGACACACTTTATAAACGGTTCCTATTAAGAGACGGCTTGAATAACCACCTTAGAAAAAAATCAAATGCCTTAAAAGACTCTGAAGCATCTGGCCATCTTTATTTTCATCACTGGTAATTCTCTACTCCTCTGCCCCACCCCATGCCTCGTTTAGGCATGCTAAGCCTCCCTCGGGTATCTAATCACACAGATTGATGCCATTATACCTTCATTATTTATTACTTCAAATGGTCCTTTGGTACGGCCTAGCTCTTCTCTTGTATCTAAGTCAATTCTCCCTCACAATGACATCAACAACTATTTCAAATCCACTCCATTTACCTCAAATTACTAATGCCACAATCTACTACTCCTCTTCAGTCATAGCAAAATACCACACTTTCCACCCCACAGAAAACATAGCAGCTGCAACAGGAGAATACCTTCAAGTTCTGTGATTAAACTGAAAACTTTCCCTTCATTATCATCTTTTTCTTCTTCCCTCCTGATAAAATTAGAACAGAGTCCCTTCTCTGGGTTCTGCTTTTTTCTTATCCCTTAATTTTCAAACACTTCCTTCTCCTGGCACTGACTCATCAGCATTGGAAAATACTCAAATTTACTCCACCATAAAAAAAAATCCTTCCTCAACATTATGACCTACTCCAACTACCATCACTCTTACCTCCAGCCCTTTTGACATTGTCGACCTCTTCCACCTTCTTCAAATGAAATTCTGAGACAATACAATTTTCTTTTCTTTTGGGTTTTTCTTTTGGGGGTTATGGTGGTGGTAATTTTTTCAATGCTCCATTTCAGTGTCCTCTGCTTGTTCTTCTTCTGCCCATCCTTTAAATCTGCAGTGTATCTCAGGATTTTGTTTTGAACCTCCTTCCCTCTCTCTCCTTCTACTCTGTCTGGACTTAGTCGCTCCTTTAACTGCTATCTATATAATACTGGAGAGCAAATCTTTACCCAGAATCTCTTGGACTGCAGAACCTTATATACAATGACCTGTATATTTCATAGACACTTTCAATATATCTAAAATGCAAATTATCCCCCTAATTCCTAAATTCTTCTGTATACCACATCTCAGTAAATGGCAGTATCATCTACTCAGCTGCCCAAGTAAACATAATCCTTAACTCCCTGTTCCAGTTTGCTAATGCTGCCATTTTGCAAAACACCAGAAATGAATTGGCTTTTATAAAGTGAGTTTATTTGATTACAAAGTTACAGTCTTAAGGCCATAAAGTTTCCAAGGTAAGGCATCAACAATAGGTACCTTCACTGGAAAAAGGCTATTGGCATCCAGAAAACCTCTGTTAGCTGGGAAGGCATGTGGCTGGCATCTGCTTGCTCCCAGGTTGCGTTTCAAAATGGCTTTCTCCCAGGACATTTCTCTCTAGGCGTCGGGGGGTATTCTCTTAATTTCTCCCAGGCAAACTCTGGAGTAGCAAAAGTCTACTTTCAATGGCCGTCTTCAAAATGTCTCTCTTGGCTGTGGTAGCAAGCTCCTTCTGTCTGAACTCTTGCAGAGCTCCAGTAATTTAATTAAGACCCACAATGAATGGAGAGGGCCACACCTCCATGGAAATAATCTAATCAAAGGTATTACCCACAGTTGGGTGGGTCACATTTCAATGGAAGCAATCTAATCCAAAGATTCCAACCCAATCAACACTAATACGTTGGCCCCCAAAAGATTGCATCAAAGAACATGGCATTTTTGGGAGACATAATACATCCAAATCGGCACAGTCTTCTCTTAAGATGCTTACATTAAATCATAGGGTTGTGAAGGTTGTGAGCTCAGGAACTGGCCTCAGATTCCTGGGTCAGAAGACCTGCTCCACCATTAATTGTGTGACTTTAGGAAAAGTACTAACCTCTTTGTCCTTCAGTTTCTTTATATTGAAGATAGGAATAATAATAGGACTTATGCCTGCCAGAATTGGTATAGAGACTGAATTAGGTCATATATACCGAGCACTTACTACAGCATTTAGCATACAGTATATTCAGTAATGTTGGTCAAAATTGCTGTAAAATTACATATTCCATGTGAATCACTTAGCACAGTGTTTGATACACATTATATGTGCAAAAAATATTAGCTAAAAATATTACTGTTCAATAAATATTAGTTTTATCAACCTCTATGTCTAGCTGATTGCTCCTCCTTAAGTATATCTCATATTAATCTATTTTTCTCCATTGCTATAATTGTAGTCCAGGGTATATCATCTCTTATTGGAACTACTTCTTTAACAGCCTTCTGAGTAAGGACTCCCTCACTGTAGTCTTGCCTCTTCTAATCTATTCTCAATATTGCAGGCAGAGGGATCTTTCCAAAAGGCAATTATGATCATTTCCCTGTACGAAGGCCTTCTATGGCTCTACATAGCCTTCCAGATAAATCTGGACCATTTTAACAAGTTTCCACATGATCAGGTTTCTGCAATTTCACGATGGCCTTTCCCCTCATATCTGGCCTCTCATCACTCTCTCTCTGACAACAGGTTCCTACCTGAGGCAAGCTTTCCATGCTCCAGTCATATGAAATGTCTTTCATTTCCTTGTATATCATACAAAATTTTAGCCTTTTTACACTTTATATGCCTCCAAACCTCTGACCCTTTTGCCCCAACCCATCCCTATCTCCCTTCTTTGGTAGTTAAGTTTGAAAATTATATCCTTCAGGAAGCCATCCCTGATCATTACTTCCCATATCCAGGTTAGGAGGTCCTCCTCTGTGCTCTACAAAGTTCCTGGCTCTCCCTGTCATAGCACTCATTTGTCTTACTTTACTGATACAGCTTCTTGTCACCCTCAACAGGCTACAAATTCTATGAAGAGTAAGATATCATCTCTTTTGATTACCATTGGTCTTCTAGGACTTTGCTCATAGGAGGCACTCAATAAATAGTTATTAAACTATATTACAACTAAAATGATAAATGTATAGTGGCTACAAACATATGAAAATTCATCTAACAAAGACAGAAGAAGATGGTGGCATAGAGAGGAGTGGAAGCTAGTTTGTCCCCCTAGAACAACTAATAAACAACCAGGAACAACTAGTAAAGAATCTGGAATAACCACAGGGGGACCAATGTGACTGTCCACTCATCATACACCAACCTGAGTTGGGAGGAATGCCTGAGATCGCAGCATAAAATCTTTCAGTATCAACTGTGGATCCAAGCTGGGAGCCCCCTCCCCACCATGGCCCAAGCTGCTAGAGAGCAGCAGTCTCCCAGTAAGCAAATATAGCTCAGCTGAACTCCAGATGGGGTTTTAATTAACAAACATGGACTGCTCAATACAAGCTATAAATCCCCAACAAGCAGACAGAGGCTTTTGGTGCCAATTGACCTTGGAGAGCCGGAGGGTGGTCGCGGACTGGCCCTGAAAGGGGCTTTCTTTCCCTTTTTCAGCTCAGTGGAGAAAGCCTCAGCCATTTTCAATTCCCAGCGCCCTGACCCAGACAAGGGTGGAGACAGCACAGGAAGAGAGACCATTCAAATGCTAATGACCTCTCCCTAGGGGTCTATCTTCCCTAAGAGGAAAAGGGTGGGGTCCAGCTCTACTACCCACCTTCCATTCAGAACCAGACTCCAGAGCCTGGGGGAAAACAGCCACAGGCCATTACCTCCTTACACCAGTCTGGAGCTATAGGCTGACAGGTGCCACCTGCTGGACAGAAAAGCACAGTGACTCGAGGTCTCACAGGGTATACCAATTTTCTAAGACACACCCTCAGGGAAACTGGATACTGAATATTTCTTCCTCCTGGGACCTAAGCCCATTCTGGTCTGGGAAAACCTGATCAGGGTAACCAAGGAAACCAGATGCCTAGACAAAAGAAAACTACAATCTACACTAAGAAAAATGAAGTTATAGACTAGTCAAACTTACACTTCAATGGAGATACAGGAATTTAAACAACTAATACTAAATCAATTCAAAAAGTTTAGGGAAGATATGGCAAAAGAGATGAAGTGTATAATGAAAACAATGGACGTACACAAGGTAGAAATCAAAACTTCGAAAAAACAACTGGCAGAATCTATGAAAATGAAAGACACAACACAAGAGATGAAAGACACAATGGAAACATAAACAGCAGATCTCAAGAGGTAGAAGAAAACACTCAGGAACTGGAGAACAAGGCACCTGAAAGCCTATACACAAAAGAACAGAGAGAGAAAAGAACAGAAAAATATGAGCAACGTCTCTGGGAACTTAAGGACAAAATGAAAAGTAGGAATGTATGTGTCATTCGTGTCCCAGAAGGAGAAGAGGAGGGAAAAGGGACAGAAGCAATAATAGAGGAAATAATCAATGAAAATTTCCCATCTTTTATAAAAGACATAAAATTACAGATCCAAGAAGCGCAGTGTACCCCAAATAGAAAAGATCTGAACAGGCCTATGCCAAGACTCTTAATGATCAGATTCTCAAACTTCAAAGATAAAGAAAAAATCCTGAAAGCAGCAAGAGAAAAGCGATTCATCACACACAAAGGAAGCTTGATAAGACTATGTGTGGATTTTTCAATAGAAACAATGGAGGCAAGAAGGAAGTGGGGTGATATATTTAAGATATTGAAAGAGAAAAACCACCAACCAAGAATCTGGCAAAATTGTCCTTCAGATAGGAGGGAGAGCTTAAAATATTCTCTGACAAACAGACAATAACAGAGTTTGTGAACAAGATACCGGCTCTACATGAAACACTAAAGGAAGTACTGCAGACAGAAAGGAAAAGACAGGAGTGAGAGGTTTGGAAAACAATTTTGAGAGATAGCAGCACAGCAATGTAAGTACACTGCATAAAGATGACTGTGAGTATGGTTGAAAGAGGAAAGTTAGGACCATGTGGGACACCAGAACAAAAGATGAAAGATAAAGACTGGGACTGTGTAATGCAGGGAAAACTAGGGTATTCAACGATTGTAATAAAAGGTACAAATATGTTTTTACATAAGGTAGAACAAATGAATGTCAACATTGCAAGTTGTTACAAATAGAGTGGGATTCGGGGGAAAATACAATCAATGCAAACTAGAGACTATAAAAAAAATTCATCTAACAGTTGAGTCATTCAGCAAAAGCACTTTATCTTTGATTACCATTTTAATGTTCATTTTATTTATAAATAAGTTTGATGGAAAATGTTTTCCTAAAATGAATAAAATAGCTTTTAATAATGTTTTCGGTAGAAATTTGACCAGGGCCCATAAAAGACTACTAGACTACTGTAGATATTTTATAAATGTTTATGAAACTGAACTGAACTGAACTAAATGCTAAATATGTGGTGTCAACATTAAAGTTTGATTTTACATAAAATGCTTCAGTAAGTGACTGAAACTAGTGGCTACTAAAATGACATGAAGTCTTAATAATTGACAATTCTAATATAATAAGAACAACACTATTAAGTGTTTTTCATTTCTCAAGTAACTGAATTTTATAACTTATTTTTGTGCTTCACTTAGGTGCTTAACAGGTTACTTGACTGTTATGCACAACATGACTAATTCAAGAGGATACAGGTGCAACTGTGCACCCAATTAGACAAGTAATTTTCCAGATTACATGGGCAGGATCATCATATTTTAATGAAATTTCAGTCCTGATTTTTAAAAAATACAGAATGATACCCACTGAACAAAACTACATTTAAAAAGTAAACAGATAAAGCTGTGCAAGGTAACTTTCTATACTTGGATTTTTCTAAAACCTTGTTTATCTAACCTCCTCCTATCAAATGCCAAGATGATTTGGATAAGTTGGTTTTGAAAGGATATTCTTTAGCTTGTGGTTAAAAAGCCACCTTAATATAGTTACATTTGGACTTTCTTCCTTAAGCCAAGAGTATAGGGGAATAATCTCATTCTGTTAGTGATACTTTTAGGACCAGTAGTATTACTATGAATTCTGGGAATCTGAGCAAAACTTTTGAAGTGAGCTCTCACTATCTTTTTGCTACAAGCAAAACATATATATGTCCAACCATTCTATATAGTAATCTCTCTGGGTCATTTATATATATATATAAGGATGGAAAAATAGGAGACTGCTAGAGGGGCTATTCAAACCTACTCTGAGGCAATATCTCCAGCAACTACCTCCAAGTTCAGAGTGTTACCTGAAGGAGTTACAGTAATTGTATTTTGTGCACTTATGTAAGTAGTAGCAGGGCTCCTTGTTCAATGAGCCAAGTGCTCACCTGATGACTTCCTAGGATGTCCAAGGCATTGCAGGAGTTTCTTGGAAGGTAAACAGAATTCCTATTTCAAATTTGAAACATCACAGACACACAAAAGTATCTCCATTTTCAATCATTTATCATGTACTGTAAGTCAATTTTCTAAATAGGATGACAGTCCTTTATTATAAGCCTATAAGAGTACTATGATGTTCATTGAAATATTATACTACAAAAATATTTTCTTTTTCTGTCTACTTGTTTTGCACTTAAGCCAAAGAAAATCTTTTAATAAAAAGCCTGTAGTAGGTATACGTGTAATAGTTAACTAATCCTATTTGCCAGTATCCTTTATGTATTCAAAAATGTCCTAGCCCTGAACAAGATAGCAGAGTGACTCACTTCACAGTTCTGTCCCCACACAGAAGCTTTGAACAACCAGCAAGAACTGGCAGAAACATTTTTCTCAATCCTCCAGAAAACAATTCAAGGACTGCAGTATAACAGGGCAAGCAATGAATCATAAAAAGCTACTTAAAGGCCGTGGGATCTTTGGGTGCCCTGGTTGACCCCTCCTCCATCCCTCACCAGCACAACACTAGGCGGTCCATGCTCCCTATATGGAACTCTGGGGCCAATTCTGTAGGAAGCAAAGAAATCTTCGAGCACACACTGGGAGCATGTATGTTTGGCCCAATCTGTCTGATGGTGGCCTGAAGGACTCAAAGCCCCAGAACTTGCCCTATGTGTAGAAGGCAGTTCACCTGGCTCTCCTACAGAACCCTCTGGGAGAGCAGTTAAGTGGCTGAGTGGGGCAAGTTATTGCCAGCTATGGGACTCACGGTGCAGTGCCTGAGAGCATGAGGAAACTACCTCCTAGGGAACAGGGAGTATCCATGCAAATGGAGGAATTCCCAGGGCCACATGCAAATGCCCAAGACAAGAAACATGCACAGAAGGTATCAGGATGGTCCTACACTTTGGCCTTGAGTTATTCTCTAACTCATTGTATGGATAAGCCCTGAAGGAGAACACTCCCACAGCTCAATCTGCAAAGACTGGGAAAGGTATTTTCTTTTTTTCCCTTTCTTTTTTTTTGTTACCTCCTGGCATTCAAGGAAAGCTCTATCATAACACTAAATGGATACATGCTTAAGAAACAGATGTCTCAAGTCTAAATCCCAGGAATAACAAATTAAAATATCAAATACCCAGGTTTCAATAAAAAATTTCAAAACATAGAAAGAAACAGGAAGTAATGGCCCAGGTAAAGGAGAAGATTAAAGCATCAGAAACCATCAATGAGGAGGATCATATCCAGGACATACCAGACAAAATACTTTAAAGAATGGTCAAAGAGTAAAGGAAAACATGGACAAACAACTAAAGGAAATCAGAAAAGTGACAGATGAACATTAATAGACTATCAATAGAGACATGAAGATTATGACAAGAGACCAAACAGAGCTGAAGACCACAGTAACAGAAATTAAAAATTCCCTAGAAGGGTTCAACATTGGACTGGTAAATGAAAGCACCAGTGAACTTGAAGATAAGACAACTGAAATCATCCAGCATGAGACACAGAAGGAAGAAAGAATAAAGAAAAGTGACCAGAGCCTGAGGAACCCGTGGGATACCATCAAGCATACCAATATATTCACTGTAGGAATTCCAGAAGGAGAAGAGAGAATGGGGCAGAGAGAATATTCAAAGAAATAGTGGCTAAAAAACTTCTCAAATTTAATGAAGACATAAATATTCACACCCAACGAATTCCAAAGAAGATAAACTCAAATAGACCAAAGCTATACCATGTTATAATCAAACTGCCGAATGCCAAAGATAGAAAATTTTGAAAGCTGCAAAAGAGAAGTTAACAAGTTATACAAAAATGAGCCTCAATAAGATTAAGAGCTGATTTCTCCTAGGAAACCATGGAGGCAAGAAGGCAGTAGGATGACATTCTTTATTTCCTGGTAAACTGTTTGGAAATGGATAGAGGTGATAGTGGCACATTATTGTGAGTATAATTACAGTACTGAATTGAGTGTGAATGTGGTTGACAGAGGAAGTTTAGAGTCAAGTATGTCACCAGAAGGAAAGTCAGAGGTTAAAGAACATGGGACTGTGTAACATAGTAAATCTTGTGGTGGACAATGACTGTGATTAACAGTACAAATATAAAAATTTTCTTCCATGAACTAGAATAAACGTACAAAAATACTACAATGAGTTAAAAGAATGATACATGGAAAAAAAACACATCTACTGCAAACTATGGACTACAGTTAACAGTAATATCTTAATATTCTCCCATCAACAGTAACAAATGTCTCCCACACCAAAGCTAGGAGTTAATGATGGGGGGTGGGGGGTGGGAGGCAGATAAGGGATGTAGGATATTTTGGGTTCTCTTCTTCTTCTTCTTTTTGGGTAATGAAAATGCTCTAAAACTGATTGTGGTGATAAAATACACTACCTTGTGATAATACTGTGAGCCAAAAACGGACAACCAAGAATTCCACATCCAATAAAACTGTCTTTCAAATAGGAGGAAGACATGAAGATATTCCCAGATAAACAAAAGCTGAGGAACTTGGTCACTGCTAGACTGGCCCTACAAGTGATACTAAAGAAAGTTCCACAGGTTGAAAGGAAAGAACAATAAACAATAGATTGAAGCTGCATGGAGAAATAAAGATCCCCAGAACAGGTAAAGATAAATGCCAGTACTATTGTATTTTTGGTTTATAGCTTCACTTTTTACTTTCTACAGGATCTAAAAAGCAAATGCATAAAATGTAACACTATATCAATTATTTTAGACTCGTAATGTACAAACATAATAACTACATAAATAAATGGAAGGGTATAGAAACATAGTTTGTGTATACCATTGAAGTTAACTTGGTATCAAAGCAAACAAGCTTCTTACAGATTTAATGTGTTAAATTTAAGCCCTGTGGTAACTACAAAGAAAATATCAGAGAATATTCAAACTCATAAAGCCAGATGTTACAGTACAGGTTGTCAGGCCAGAGGCTAGGAGAAATGAGAGTTAATGCAAAATGGCTGTAGGATTTCTGTTTGGGGATATGGGAAAATTTTAGTAATGGAAGGTGGTGAGGGCACCACAGCACAGTGCATGTGATTAATCCCACTGAATGGTATGTTTGGGGGTAGTTGAGATGGGAAAATTTATGTTGTATGTATGTTCCCAGAATTTAAAAAAGAGAGAGAGAGAGAGAGGGAGCAACTAAAGAGACAATGACAATTAAAGGCATTACATAATCCTGCACAAGATCTAACAAGAGAGGAGAGAAGGCTCAAAAGGACATAATTGGGACCTATGAAAAAATTGGACTATAGACTGTAAGCTTTAAATCAATGTTAAATTTCTCAAACTTGATAACTGCACTTAAGGTGGATACATAAGTGACTATTCCTGTTCTTAGGAAATATACATAGCACTATTAACTGTTCAAGGAGCGTGATGTATACAAACTACTCTCAAGTGTTCAGAAAATAGATTGGCAAATAGATATTATAGATGGATAGACGGATTGATAGAATGAAATGGCAAATATAGTAAAATGTTAAAATTGGTGGATCTGGATATCTTGGGGGATAGGTGTATGTTGGATTTCTCTCTTGGGGGTAAGGGTATGTTGGAGTTCTCTCTATGGGATTTGTATTATTTTTGTAACTGTCCTGTAAGTTTGAAAATATTTCAAAAAGAAAAATATTTTAATAAGAGCCTTACCTAAAAACTGACTATAAAGGCAAAAGGATTGCTATAATAATATTCTAATATTTTCTATGGAGTTTAAAAGAACAACAACCATGATAGTTATGTCCCCATAAAAATTCCAATAATTTCATGATTGAGCATTACTCTATATATATATGGGATAAAAGGAATAGATTGTGATGTAAAATGCAGGCATAAACTCTTGTTGAAGGGATGTTTAAAATTTTACATTAATATTTGAAAACTCATATTGAAAACTTATTTTGTGCTCAAGATTGTTCATTAGTAAATTCTAAATTCATTAAATTCTTGATTTTTATGAAAATGTTATGCAAAACTATTAAGCAATTTAACTTAAAGCCACATTTTCAAAGTGCTTTCTAAATATCAAAAGAATCTGCAGAAATTCTGCACATATTAAGCAACCACTCCCCATTCTCTATTTTCTGGTAACGTATCTGGAAATGGAAAGAGGTGATAGTGGCACATTATTGTAAGTATAATTAACAGTGCTGATTTGAGTGTGAACGTGGTTGATAAAGGAAGTTTAGAGTCATGTATGCCACCAGAAGGAAAGTCAGAGGTTAAAGAACATGGGACTGTGTAACACAATAAATCTTGTGGTGGATGATGACTGTAATTAACGTACAAATAAAAAAAAATTCTTCCATGAACTAGAATAAATGTATGAAAATACTCCAATGAGTTAAAAGAATGGTATATGGGGGAAAAAAGCACCTATTACAAACTACGGATTACAGTTAACAGTAATATCTTAATATTTTTCATTAACAATAACAAATGTCTCCCACACCAAAGCTAGGTGTTAATGATGGTGGAGATGGGGGGATAAGGGATGTAGGATATTTTGGGTTCTCCTCTTCTTTTCTGGTAAAGAAAATGTCCTAAAACTGATTGTGGTGATAAAATACACAACTAAATGATGATACTGTGAGCCACTGATTGTATACTTTGTATGGATTGTATGGTGTGTGAATAGATCTCAATAAAATTGCGTTTAAAAAAAAAGTCATTAAGGAATACCAACAAGTGAAAAATTTAAAATTCAGAATGCCATTGTTTGTAAATAATAATTAGAATGAAGTGAACACATTAAAAAAAAAAAAAAAACCCTAGAGAAGCAGCTGAAAAGCCAAGCGGAGAAGGCAGGAACCTGAGTGCTAGGAGTTACTGGCTGGGCACCAGGGCCAGGATCACCATTAACTGAGGTGGTGAAGTGCAATGTTCTACAACAGCAGGCCGGTGATGCTGAGGAGAGAACCAAGTGCCCCCAATGGGAAGTGGAGGGGGAAAAAAGGGCCCATGAACAGGCATGAGGCTTGAACCATTGGCTACAGCTGGTTGAAAAGGATCTGGACCGTGCTCAGGAGCACCTGGCCAATGCCCTGAAAAAGCCGGAGGAAGCAGAGAAAGCTGCTGATGAGAGCAAGAGAGGTACGAAGGTTACTGAAAACCGGGCTTTAAAAGATGAAGAAAAGGTGGAACTCCAGGAAATTCAACTCAAAAAAGCTAAGCAAACTGCAGAGGAGGCAGATCGGAAGTAGGAGGAGGTGGCTTGTAAGTTAGTGATTATTGAAGGGGACTTGGAACACACTGAGGACGAAGCTGAACTGGCAGAGTCCCATTGGCAAGAGATGGATGAGCAGATCAGACTGAAGGACCAGAACCTGAAATGTCTGAATGCTGTTGAAGAAAAGTACTCCCTAAAAGAAGACAAATATGAAGATGAGTCAAAAGTTCTTACTGATAAACTCAAGGAGGCAGAGGCCCATGCTACGTTTGCTGAGAGACTAGTAGCCAAGCCGGAAAACACAACTGATGACTTGAAAGATAAACTGAAATGCACCAAAGAAGAGCACTTCTGTACACAATGAATACTGGACCGGACTCTGCTTAACCTGAACGAGATGCAGAACACCCCAGGCCCTTCCTGCCACTGCTTCTCCCTTTGATCCCAATTCACCTGAGGCCGCCTGCCCAAAGCTGACCTTAAAATTGAGGGCTGATCTTTTAACGGGAAGGCTGCTTTCTCCTTGGCATATACCCACCCACGCACCCACCCCTGGCCCCATGTGTTTTTCACCAAAATGCCTCTGCCTCTCCCAGAGACTGCAGCTGGGCTAGGGACTGAGCACTTTTGGGAACAACATCTAAGGGAATGTGAGCATAATGCAAGTGTCTTTAAAAGGATGTTGTGATACATACATTTTGTAACTACCCCCCTTTTTTGTTGTTGTATCATCTATTTGTAAAATATTCCAAATGATTCCACAGTTCTGAAGCAGCAATCTAGTCACTTTTAGAAGTGAGAAAGGTAATGTTTCCGCTTAATACATATTGCCCTCTTCATAGAGGAGGGGAAGAGATATGGGCCTGCCTTACTGAGAGCCGAATACAGCCCAGAGAAAAACACCAGAAAGGCGATTCCAGGAGTTAGCCATCCCACCCCCCACCCCACCCCACCCCCTATAAAAGTACTGTTTAGATTTTCAGCTTTAAGGTATCCTAGGGCAAGTTTATACATGTATTTATTTTTCTCATCAGAAATGGACAAATTCATATTGTGAGATCTCGGTCTGAGACCAAATCTTTGTCCTGCCCTTTATCTACCCCCTTCTTCCCAACCACTACAGAATGCATCGTGTGCTCCTTATGTTGTTGTACTCTCCTGCTTCCCTTTAAAAAAGGAAAAGAAAAGAAAATTACATTTTTGCCACTGACATAGCCATATGAAACATCCTATGACCCTTTTCTGGGTCTGAAGCTGCTGTCTCTAAAAGTGCCATCTCATGCTTTGTGTCAGCCAGTGCTGGAGAAATCTTGAATATCTTATGTACAAAACCCTTTTTAAATTTTATATTATTTTGAAGCATTGCTTCTTTGGGGTTGGGGAGCACTGGCCACCTCATCTGGTTGTCAGTGCTCTCTACAGTCTGGGCTGGTAGTATGGTGATCTTTTACAATTCCTTTCCCCAGTCAGGTCCCCCATTTTGGTGAGGTTGCTATGAGGTCTGTTAGGTGTGCATCCTGCAGCTTATTGGCTTAAAATGTACCCTCCTGGTGTGATCTCTTGGGGCCAATTGGGAGAAAGGAAAACCAATAATGCAACAGTTTTGATACTAAAAATTGACGAATTTCTTTTTAAAATAAAGAACCAGTCCCAAAAAAAAAAAAAAAAAAAAAAAACCAGTACTAGAAATTTTCTTATTCAAGATATCAAGACAAAAAATAAATGGTGGTAGAACAAAGGGGAAAGGGTGGGCTACATCAGAGAAAGACAACTTCAAAGAATGCGTATATAATTATTTCTTATTATGCATCCATATGTAATTATTATTTTTTATTCTTACATTCACCACCATTTTCTTTCTCTGAGAAGAAAAATACAGGGTAGTAATTTCAATGATATGAGTACTACAAAACATTTCCCTCCCTCCACCACAGGCATCTAAAGATGATAAAATTTTACATCAACCAAAATGAGCATTATTAGGAAAACAAAATTAAAACACAAACTCTTTAAGATGTAAAATCTTATCCATCTCAAACCTCATAGTACTCCCCAAAATTATTACTTTGATAAAACTGTAAAATCATTACCAAAAATCACTATTTTGAATGTCAACACTAATTTGAGAACTATATTAACATCTACAGGAGGTAATAAGACACTAAAAATGCTTTCTAATAGCTACTTTTAACCAGTATCTCTAATTGGAGGAGCACTACTGTGTACATTTCTGTGATCTATTCTGTTCTTGTGATGGCTTCCATGATTCTTTAAATGGTATGACTTGAACCTTAATTTTCAGCATATCAAAGAAAATTCCTTTTATCTCTTAGCAAATTACTCTGATTAGAAATAAATTTATTTTCCTTGTATTATCAATGATTTATCCAAAGTCCAGCAGAGCTAATTTTCAGTGATAATGCTAAGATTTCTGAGAATTCTGCCTAGCAAATCTACATTGAGAGGTAATAGCTAAAATCATGAGATCTGCAATCATAATGACCTGGATTTAACCTTAGATTCTAAACTTACAGGCTCAATGACTTTGGTTATGATACTTAGTCTTTTTGAATCTCAATTTCCTGACTCATCTACAAACTAGAGCTAGTAACAGCTGCCTATCAGACTTATTGCAAGTATTAAATGTGATAAGAATGGAAAATTCTTATCACAGTGACTGTACAAAGGAAATATTCAGTAAAAGTAAATAAAAGTAATCAGATGATTCCCTTTTCACACCCTCGTTCAACTTGCCCATATCTTGCTTAAAAGTATCTTCAAGACTTCCTACTTTCAGTGGTTTCATAACAAGAATGTGGATTAAAATTCAGACTGTCCATGTTGGGGTACATAATTCAATCTACCCCACTAGCTACCACCATCGCTACTCAACATTTACTAAAATTGCATCCAAATTGAAAAGAAGTAAAACAACCCTCTTCACAGATAACATGATTCTATATACAGAAAATCCTGAAGAATATAAAAACAAAATTACAAGAGTAAATAAATGGATTCAGCAATGTGACAGTGTATATATCAATACACAAATATTAATGGTGTTTCTAAACATCAGCAAGGAACAATCCAAAAAGGAAATAAATCAATAGCAAATAAAATAATAAATGTCTAGTAACAAGTTTAACCGAGGATGTAAAGGACTTGCACGCGGAAAACTACAAATCATTACCAAAAAATTTAAGACCTAAAAAAATGAAAAGATATTCCATGATCATGAATTGAAAGATTTAATATCATTAAGATTTCAATACTATGTAAAATGATTTACAGATTTAAGGCAATCTCACAATTCCAACAGCATTTTTGAAGAAATGGAAAAGCTAATCATCAAATTCATATAGAAGGGCAAGGGACACTGAATAACCAACAACAAATTGGAAAAGAAGAATAAAGTTAAGGACGCAAACTTCCCAATTTCAAAACTTATTACAAAGCTACAGTAACCAAAATAGTATGGCTCTGGTACAATGACAGACCTATAGACCAATGGAATAGAATTAAGAGTGTAGAAATAAACATACACATGTATGGCCAACTGATTTTTGACAAAGGAGCCAAGTACATTCAGTGGGGAAAGAATAATCTCCTAAACAAAAGTTGTTGGGAAAACTGGGTATCCGCAAACAAAAGAAACCGTGTGGACCCCTACCTCACACAGTATGCAAAATTTAACTCAATCTGGATCAACGACCTAAATATAAGAGCTAAATCTGTAAAACTCTTACAAAAAACATAGGGGAATGAATTCTTAAACTTTAAACTAAAAGCAAAAGCAAAAAAATAAAACAGGTTATCGGACTTCATCAAAATTAAAAACTCCTATGCAAAGGACATTATCAAGAAAGTGAAAAGATAAGTAACGGAATGGGAGAAAATATTTGAAACCATTTACCTGATAAGTGTTTAATATTCAGAATATATAAAGAACTCCTACAACTCCACAACAAAGACAGACAACCCAACTTAAAAAAGGACAAATAACTTGAAAAGACATTTCTCCAAAGAAGATAAATAAATGGCTGAGGAACACGTGAAAAGATGCTTAATATCATTAGCCATTAGGGAAATGCAAATCAAAACAACAAGATACCTCCTCATACTCAATAGAATGACTAGTATTGAAAGAATGGAAAATAAAGTGCTGGTAAGAATGTGGAGTTATAGGAACCTCAACATATTGTTAGTGGGAATGAAAAATGCTGCAGCTCCTGTGGGAAAACAGTTTGGTGGTTCCTCAAAAAGTTAAACATAAAACTACCATATGATCCAGCAATCCCACTTCTAGGTACAGCCCTAAAAGAATTGAAAGCAGAGACTCAAATGGGTATTTGTACACCAATGTTCATAGCAGCACTATTCACACTAGCCAAAGGGTGGAAGCAACCCAAATGTCCATCAGCAGATGAATGGATAAATAAAATGTGATACATGCATACAATGGAATGTCACACAGCCTTAAAAAGAATAAAGTTTCAATACATGCTAATACACACATGAAGCTTGAAGACATCACGCCAAATTAAATATAAGCCAGAAACAGTAGGACAGATGTATGATTTCACTCCTATGAAATAATCAGAATACAAAAATTCATAGAAACAGAAAGTAGACTACAGGTTACCAAGAGCCAGGGGCAGAGGGGGGAAAGGGAGTTAATGCACAATGGGTATATGTATTTCTCTTTGGGGTGATGGGATACTTCTGGGAACGTATGGAGGTGAAGGTAGCACAACATTATGAACGTAATTAATCGAACTCAATCGTATGCTTGGGAGTGACTGAGAGGGGAAAGTTCATGTCATATGTTTCCACAATCAATAACAAACTAACAAAAAAAATAGACTATAGCAGTTAAGTGCAATAATGCAATACATGATCCTGGACTAGATCTAATAATGGAAGAGAAAAGGCACCATAGGACATTATTGGGACAAATGAAAAAACTGGAATATAGACTGTAAATTTTATATCAATGCTAAATTTCTTGAATTCAGTTAAATATACTTAAAGGTGATCACATTAGTGAATAACCAGGTTGTTAGGAAATGTTCCAGGAGGATGATACATGCACTCTACTCTCAAATGTTGGAAAACAGACACAGATTGATAGATGGATAAATGCATAGATGGGAGAGGGAGAGAACAAATGTGGTAAAATGTTTAAGGTTGATGGATCTGGGTATCTGGGCAGAAAGTATGTTGGAGTTCCCTACATGGGTTTTGTATTAATTTTGCAACTGTCATTAAGTTTAAAAATATTTTTTAAAAAACCTAAAATGAATAATGCAACTAGAAATAGGGACATCCATTCCTTACTCTACTGTTTATGGAAATCAAACAATAGGGAAATTAAGAAAGCATACATTTCTATAATAAGAAATGAAAGTTATTTACATATAGATATCTCTGATTTTTGAAGAAACTTTGCTCTCCCATCCTGTCAAATCCCAATGGTTTTCTTCACTGATTTATACTATGATTTAGAGAAAACTACCAGCTTATATATAATTCATGTTCTAATACATCAAACATTAGTTATCTCTCTCAAGTAGAATTTCATTACATTCTTTGTATTCTGCCCCCCACCACCACCACCACCATCTTTCCATTCCCCCAAGCAGATGCGTGCTTCCTTCTTTCTCAAAGATATAACTGGTTGAAGACGCCTCAATTAAAGGATTTATCACACGGTAATTTAATTCCTTCTGAATCTGCCTTTTCTTTGCCTCTTTAAGTAGTTTATTTAAACGATACCACCAAGGCACACCACCCTTAATTCACCTTTGAGTTGCTGACATCTAGCACAGTTTGTTTAACGAAAATTATTTGGAAGGTAAAGTATATCTACCATAGTAACAAGAGTAAAAATAAGCCTCAAAAACTTACTTAAATATAAGTGATTAAATACTCATAATGTAACTGACAAGGTTCTAGAGAAAAGGTAAAGGAAGAAGATTTGTCTTTACCTTTATACTATAAACAAAATTGGCTTAGGCCCACATATCTCAGAGGGAAGAAAAGTCAAGGCTCCAAACAAATTATTAAAGATTCTCTGAAGACTTATTTTTCTTCCTCACTTCTTACTCTCACGAATTCTAATTCTCTCCTCTACATCATGCCTCCTGGTACTGGTTCTCTCCACAAGTCATCAGTTCAAACAGAGACCAAAACTCCCTTTCATTTAATTCTTCCCCCAAGTCCATTGACCCAAGACAAAATAACCAGAAATATTTTCTAAAGGTTTGAGGTAACACAGGTGGTTAACATAGCAACAACCTAAAAATGAACATTGGATACCTCTGTTTTTACTTAGGGACACACTCATTTTCTTGAGTTTAATTTCCACTTGACTAAATCTTAGTCAGTCTCAACCCATTCACAAATTTCTATTCATTTTTTTAAAACTCAAAGTGGGTCCATCTCACTTCTCTAACCCAAATATTTACTATACCAATCTCTGCAATCTTCAAAGGAACAAAATTCTGATAGAGCGTCTGTGTGTGTGTGTGTTTAGTTTAGTTTTACTGAGATATATTCATATAGCATACAGTCATCCATGGTGCACAATTAACTGTTCACAGTACCATCATATAGTTATGCATTCATCACCCCAATCTATTTTTGAACATTTTCCCTACACCAGAAATAAAAATAGGAATTAAAAATAACAGTAAAAAAGAACACCCAAATCATCCCCCCATCCCACCCTATTTTTCATTTAGTTTTTGTTCCCATTTTTCTACTTGTCCATCCATACACTGATAAAGGGAGTGTCATCCACAAGGTTTTCACAATCTGACAGAAAATCTGACAGAATTTTTAAGGTTGCAATATTTATTTGAACACAGTCTGATTTTTAAGACTGATAGTCTCCCCCACCAATCGTAGCAAGTGGAAGCAAGAGGAAAAAGACTTATTCTTCTATGATACATCATTCCCATAAAATGCAAAAGTATTTAGCATTTTTTAATGAATTTTTTAATGTGAACTTTAACATATATGCTTAACAGTGATAACTTTGAAGACAGGATTTAACAAGTAGTTAGAGAGCAAATTTCAAAGAATGTTGTGGGTCACAGTTCCACAACTTCAGCTATTTCCATTATTGTAAAATACAACATACATACAGAAAGGTGTTAATTTTCGATGCACAGTTCAACAAGCAGTTATATAAGTAACTTCAAAAATTGTTATGGTTACGGTTTCACAGTTTCAGTTCTTTACTTATTACACAATACAGGGTATATGCAGAAAGGTGAAGACTTTCAAAGCACAATTCAACAAGTAGCGACAGAGCAGCTTTCAAAGGATGCTATAGGTTAAAGTTCCACCATGCCATTTACCTCCTTCAAGATATTCTAACACCCCAGCATTTTAAAAAAATGTAATTTAATATAAAGTTTCAGTATTCGTAGACCTTTGTAAAATCTTATCTTTGTTGCTACCCCTTCATCTCAATCTCTTGCTCCATCTTCAGAGGTGTCTAGGCAGTGACCACTCTAACTTGTTCATAGTGAAAGGAGGTGTCGACAGTATGGGCAAGGGGCCTGCATCTGATTGCTGTTCTTAAAGAGGCTGTTGCCTCTGGGTTTTAGGATTTGTCTAGCATAGGAACACTCTGGTGGATTTAAGTTTCTGAGACATAAAATTTATCGAGTGAATCTTTTATAGAATCTCAGGTAAGAACCTAGGTATTTGGGGACTACCTTTGGTAAGGGCCTGGCACGCTGTAGCCATTTGGGATGTCTAGCTGAGCTCCCATAACAGAAAAATCCAGGATAGCCTCTCAACAATATTTGGGATCTCTCAATCACTGTGACCTCAGCTTGTTATCTTTCTTTTTTCCCCTTTCTGGTCAAGAAGGCATTTTTTTTTTTTAAATCTTCATTTTATTGAGATATATTCACATACCACGCAGTCATACAAAACAAATCGTACATTCCATTGTTCACAGTACCATTACATAGTTGTACATTCATCACCTAAATCAATCCCTGACATCTTCATTAGCACACAAACAAAAATAACAAGAATAATAATTAAAGTGAAAAAGAGCTATTAAAGTAAAAAAGAACACTGGGTACCTTTGTCTGTTTGTTTGTTTGTTTGTTTCCTTCCCCTATTTTTCTACTCATCCATCCATAAACTAGACAAAGTGGAGTGTGGTCCTTATGGCTTTCCCAATCCCATTGTCACCTCTCATAAGCTACATTTTTATACAATTGTCTTCGAGATTCATGGGTTCTGGTTTGTAGTTTGATAGTTTCAGGTATCTACCACCAGCTACCCCAATTCTTTAGAACCTAAAAAGGGTTGTCTAAATTGTGCGTAAGAGTGCCCACCAGAGTGACCTCTCGGCTCCTTTTGGAATCTCTCTGCCACTGAAGCTTATTTCATTTCCTTTCACATCCCCCTTTTGGTCAAGAAGATGTTCTCCATCCCACGATGCCAGGTCAAGTAGGCATTTTTAATCCCTTGTTGCCAGGTCAGGCTCATTCCTGGGGATCATGTCCCACATTGCAGGGAGATTCATTGCCCTGGGAGTCATGTCCCTCACGGGGGCGGGCAGGGGGTGGGGTGGGTGGGTAATGAATTAATTTGTCGAATTGGGCTTAGAGAGAGAAAGGCAACATCTGAGCAATAAAAGAGTTTTCCCTGAGGTGCCTCTTAGGCATTATTACAAGAGGGCTCAGCCTCCCATTTACATTCCTAAGTTTCCCCTTTGAGCAAGCCTCAAGTCAAGGGCTTGATTTACTAAGTAGTGGGTTACTAATTTCACTTAATGTATATTCTATCCCAAGATAAACTGTCAGTTTCTTACATTGTCTTCACTTAGTTGTACAACCATCATAATTCTCAACTTTAAACAATTATCATAGCATAATACATCCCAGAGTTCTTATCAGCTGTTAATTATTCATCCTTAGTATTAGTGTAGTTTTGGTAAGATATTCCTATTAAATATAGTCTTTAATATGTAATGGGTAGTTTTTCCATACCACTCTGTTGTTAACCCTCTGCAAAAGTGTCATACCTTATAAGTATATCACGCTAACACTTACTTAGCTTTGTGGTGCTACTCTGTGGGTTACATGCCTTTAAACGACCATTTATGAACATGTTCACCTTCAATGCTTCACTGATACTTATAAACCCATTAACAAACTATAGTAACATCTGACCATTCCCATACCATTAAGTTCACCCTCATTATCCTATCTGTACATATTAGATTATCATTCCCCCTTCACTAGATTCTGTCTATCTCTACATCTCCTATATTCTACATTATAAGGCACATTTTACATTTTTCACTTAGTTCACATTAGTGGTAACATACAATATATCTCCTTTTGTGTCAGGCTTATTTCACTCAGCATTATGTCTTCAGGGTTCATCTATGTTGTCATATGTTTCATGACATCATTCCTTCTTACTGCTGCATAGTATTACATCATATGTATATACCTCACTTTGTTTATCCACTTGTCTGTTGAAGGACATTTAGATTGTTTCCATCTCTTGGCAATTGTGAATAATGCAGCTATAAACTCAGTGTGCGAATATCTGTTCATGTCACTGCTTTCAGATCTTTGGGGTATATACCAATAAGCGAAATTGCTGGGTTGTAGGGTACCCTGATATCTAGTTTTCTGAGGAACTGCCAAACTCTCTACCAGAGTGACTGTACCATTATATACTCTCACCAGCAATGACTAAGAGTACCAATTTCTCCACATTCTCTCCAGCATTTGTAATTTCCTGTTTGTTTAATGGCAGCCATTCTTACTGGTGTGAGATGATATCTCATAGTGGTTTTGATTTGCATCTCCCCAATAGCTAGTAAAGCTGAACATTCTTCATGTGCTTTTTAGCCATTTGTATTTCCTCCTCAGAGAAATGTCTTTTCATATCTATTGTCCATTTTATAATTGGGCCATTTGTATTAATGTCATTGAGTTGTAGGATTTCTTTATATATGCAAGATATCAGTCTCTTATCAGATACATGGTTTCCAAATATTTTCCACCATTGTCTTGGCTGCCTAGTCACCTTTTTGACAACTTCCTTTGAGGTGCAGAAGCTTTTGATTTTGAGGAGTTACAATTTTTCTAGTCTTTCTTTTGTTGCTTGTGCTTTGGGTGTAAAGTCCAAGAAGCGACCTTCTAATACTAGATCTTAAAGATGTTTCCCTACATTATCTTCTACGAGTTTTATGGTACTATCTCTTATATTGAGGTCTTTAATCCACTTTGAGTTAATTTTTGTATAGGGTGTGAGGTAGGGGTCCTCTTTCATTCTTTATGTTACAGCTATCTGGTTCTCCCAGTCCCATTTGTTGAAGAGACTGTTCTATCCCAATTCAGTGGATTTGGGAGCCTTACCAAAAATCAGACAGTGGTAGATCTGGGGATTTTTCCTGAATTATCAATTCAATTCTCTTGATTAATATGTCTATCTTTGTGCCAATACCATGCTGTTTTGACTACTGAGGCTTTATAACAGGCTTCAATGTCAGGAATTGTAAGTCTTCCCACTTCATTTTTCTTTTTTAGAATGTTTTTAGCAATGCGAGGCCCCTTTCCCTTCCGAATAAATTTGATATCATCTCTAGATATTTAGCAATTTCTCTTGCAATTTCTTCTTTGACCCACTGATTGTTTAGGAGTGTGTTGTTTAACCTCCAGATATTTGTGAATGTTCTAGATCTTTGATGGTTATTGATTTCCAGTTGCATTCCATTGTGTTCAGAGAATGTGTTTTGAATAATTTCAATCTTTTAAAATTTACTGAGACTTGTTTTATGCCCAGCATATGATCTATCTAGGAGAATGTTCCATGAGCACTAGAGAAGAATACATATCCCGGTTATTTGGGATGCAGTGCTCTCTATATATGTCTGTTGAGTCTAATTCATATATCACATTGTTTAGGTTTTCAGTTTCCTTATTGGTCCTCTGTCTGGTGGATCTATCTATAGGAGACAGTTGTATATTGAAGTCTTCCAGGATTATTATGGAACCATCTATTGCTTCCTTCAGTTTCGCCAATGTTTGTCACATGTACTTTGGATCACCTTGATTGGGTGCATAAACATTTATAACTGTTATTTCTTCTTGTTGAATTGTCTCTTTTATTAGTATATAGTGTCCTCCATTTGTCTCTTATGACATGCTAGCATTTAAAGTCTATTTTATCTGAAATTAGTATCGTTACCCCTGCTTTCTTTTGGCTGTAACTTGCATGGAATATTTTTTTTCCATCCTTCCAATTTAAATCTCTTTCTGTCACTGGGTCTAAGATGAGTCTCTTATAAAAGCATATTGATGGTTCATATTTTTTAATCCATCTTGCCAATCTATATCTTTTAATTGGGGAGTTTAATCCATTCACATTCAGTGTTATTATTGTGAAGGCAGTTATTGAATCCTCCAGTTTATCCTTTGGTTTTTATTTGTCAGATCTATTTTTTCCCTCTCTTGCTCTATTTCCTTTAAGTTACCTTTACTAATATTCTTCATTTCTATGCCCTTCTTCAGGCCTTTCTCTCCCATCTTTTTTTCTCAGCCGGTAGAGCTCCATTCAGTATTTCTTGTAGGGCAGGTCTCTTGTTAATAAATTCTCTCAGCATTTGTTTCTGTGAAAGTTTTAAGCTCTCCCTAAATTTTGAAGGAGAGTTTTGCTGGGTAAAGAATCCCTATCCGGCAATTTTTCTCTTTCAGAATATTAAATAGGTCATACCACTGCCTTCTCACCTCCATGGTGCCCAATGAGTAGTCAGAACTTAGTCTTGTTTCCCTTGTATGTGATGAATCACTTCTCCCTTGCTGTTTTTAGAACTTTCTCCTCTTCAGCATTTGGGAATCTAAACATATGGAATGCTTCACAAATTTGCATGTCATCCTTGAGCAGAGGCCATGCTAATAATCTTCTCTGCATCATTCCAATTTTAGTATATGTGCTGCCAATGCGAGCACAGTTAGTTTTTAATTTTAACTAGGAATTGTTTTCCTTTTCTCTACATGGCAAAGGGTCAAGACTAGACCAAAGTTCCAAGGAGGAAAATTTTTCTTTGGCATTCACTCTTTAACTTCTAGTTGCCCATTTTTTTTACCCCAGATATATTCTGCATGCCATCTTACTAATCCTAATTCGTCCTAGCTAGTCCTTTTTCTCTATCTCCAAAGTGTGACAGTGACTCATTTTATCCACAAGATCAAAATACTTATACCCCACCCACACACTCTATTCCCTTTTACAGCCTTATTTTTCTTCATATCACTTATCCATATCTGACATATATATTTTATATTTTTATTTGTTTATTAACTGGTTCTATTCATTATAATTTAAGTTCCATGTGAGCAAGGATTTTTGTCTGTTTTGTTTACTTCTGTATCCTGGCGTAGAGTTGATGCTCAATAAATATTTCTTAGATAAATGAATTCCTACAGTAAAAAAAATGGAGAAAAACCTGATTGATTGATTGATACCTGCTAAAGCCTCCAAATGATATTTTCATTTTTAAAAAGAATGTCTATAGCCTTTCACCCCTCACCTCTTTCTTTGCAAGAGTGCCTGCATGCCCCTCTGTATGCATTCTTAATAAATTTTCTGCCTGCCTACTCTATCTGTGCTATGCCCTCGAATTCTTTCATGCAGCATGGCCATAACCTAGGAACCCAATGCCAGTAACATATTTTGGCAAGCCAGCCAAGAGACACATCTCCTCTCCGACTGTCTGGACTGGTGAGTACTGGCAGGTTTGGCCATATGCTTTTGCTTTTTTTCTCATTTGGCTTCTGTGCCTAGGAATCCGGGGACTCTGACTGGCTCCCCCAGGACATAATCTTGGTCTACTCTGAGTTCTGTGGCTCCCTCCTCAGAGGGGGCAAGAGCCCATCTCTATGCCATGTAAATCCAAGGAGACTCAGTGCGGTGGGTGATACAGTCTCTGAGATCTTACTGGGGCAGCTTCCTTTGTCATGCAGGAGTTCAACAGGAGCTGAATCAAGTCCCCATGTTTCTCTCTCTTTTCAGTTCTCTGAGACTTCCCCACACTCTTCTCCCCTCTGGGGACCCAGGCCCTTCCTCCTACTGAATCAGTTTCTCTTTTCACCTCTTCAAAAGAGATCCTCTCCTCTGCCTCCATGAGAGTGTCCTTTCTTCTCTGGCTTTCAATGCCTTCGGAGACATTCCATCTTTCACAACCCAAAATTCTGGGCTGAGGACTCTTGTGCCAAGTAATGTGTTTTCTTTGCCCTTCTAGGGAGTCACCTCTGGTTTTTGCATTCCCATGGGAATCAGGTACTTTCCAATGGGAGAGTCTTCCCTCCAGGCCTTGATCTCTTAGTTTCTATTTGAGACACCATGTGGCCAAATATAAAGCGTCCCTTCATCTAGTGCATACTTGTTTTTTATTCCTCAGGAAACAGGAAACTAGAGAACAAAGGTATTCCCAGGAGCATTGTTCTAGACTTCTCTCAGGTAGAACAGTGCCCCCATCTTGGGAGCACAGGTCTAGACATCTCCCAGGGAGGAACAGCCTGGGGATGCCCGGCGACTTTACTCCCAGTGTTCCCAAGGCATTGGGCTGGCAGAGAGGCTGTATGAGTCCCTGACTCCGTGAGAGCATTGTCTTGGAATTCTTCTGGGCAAAGAGAGGGTTCAAGTCCCTGACCTGTGTTTGGAAATCCCGTGGAAGTTTCAATCCAGACATCTCTCAAGAAAGAGGCTGTTCAGGGGTTGAGATCCTGACTCCTCAAGAGCATTGTCCTGGAATTCTTCTGGGCAAGGATGGGATTCAAGTTCCTAACCTGTGTTTGGAAACCCCTCAGAAATGTAGGTCCAGACATCTCTCAGGAATGGTGTCCCAGGGATTCCCTGTAACTTTACACCCCATGTTCCCAAGGCATTGGGCCAGCCGAGAGGCTGCAGTAGGTTCAGGTCCCTGACCTGTGCATGTAAGCTCCTCTGTTTCCTTTTCCAGAGAAAATGGAAAATACCAACAGTCAATATAAGCTAAAAGATGGAGAAGTACAGCCCTCCAATGGGACTCCCAATTACAATACCATCCTACAGTCTGTAAGACACAGAAAATGTTTAGAGATTCCCTATGCCCAGATGGTTACCGGTCTCTATCAAGACAAGGAACTGAAAGGGACTTGTCACTTGTTTTATGCCCATTAGAAGAAAAATCTTCTTGATGGTCCCCTTTTAAGCCAATAGGGAATGCAGTCACCGGTTTGCTAAAAGGCATGAGAGAATGTACCACCAAGCCAGCTAATTATAATATGCTAAGGGGATCACTAATGAGGATGAAAACCGAGCCTGTTCTAGGGGAACTTAATGGAAGCCCTAAAAAAATATATATATATCAGCCTGGACTCCCAGAAAGGTTAGATTTTGCTGGGCACCCATTTCATCTGCCAGTCTGCACCTAATATTCAGAGAAAGCTGCGAAAGCTCTCCATGGGCCCAGAAACTCCCACTAATGACTTGATAGGAACTGCATTTTCTGTCTTTAACAATCAGGACAAGGCCAAGGAGGAGGAGAAGGCAAGGAGAGGTAAGCAAAACACCAGAGAACAGGCTCAGCTTATTGCAGTCACTGTTAAAAGTACTTGGTCCCATCAAGGTCACCTGAATCATGGCTCCAAGCCTCTGGGGCCTTGCTTCAACTGTGGGTCTGAGGGCCACTGGCAGAGAGAGTGCCAGATACCTCAAGACAACCCTCACCTTCGGGACCTACTGGGTCTTGCATCAAGAGTCACCAACATAGGTACTGTATTAGGGATTGCACCATATCATGAAAGGGGGACAGGATGGCCCCTTGAGACCTGCTCCCAGCAAGTAAAGAGGACTAAAGGTGCCTGAGGCTGCATATGACTCTGCTGAATTCACATCTGACCATCAACCTAGAGGAACCTTGTGTGACACTCAACATGGCGGGTATGATTATTGATTTCTTAATTTAATATTACAGCTCCGTACGCTGTTCTGAACTGCCACTCTTGACATCACTCCACTCAGACTTGCCTAGTTATGGGAGTTAACAGTAAAAGCTAAAACTAAAACCTTCACTACCCTTCTCCTTTCTAAGCTTGGAAACATTCTAGTGTCCCATCAATTTTTCATTGTCCCTGAATGCCTCATCCCCTTTTAGGGAGAGAGCTTCAATCCCTGGGGGCTACCTTAAGACTAGTAAACCCAGCTAGTGTTTACCCCCTTGTTTGCCCTAAGGTAACTACTAAATCATGGAAGCCTCCTAGCATCCCAAAGGAGACCCTTGAGCAAATAGACCCATCTGTGTGGAATGAAGGCATCCCGGGATCAGCCTGCTGAGTAGCCCATCCGCATTCAGATTCTCAGTCCTAGATCTTAAAAACACATTTTTCATACCACTCTTAAACCTGATTCAATACTTAATTTGCTTTTGAATAGCAGGGACTAGAGGACAGAATTTTGGCCCAGCTCACTTAGATAGTGCTGCCCCGCAGGATTCAAAATAGTCCCCATATATTTAAGAATGCCTTAGAAGCAAAACTTACTGAACTCCAACTGCCTCAGACCACGGTCTTGCAATATGTTAATTTTGTAAACTAACATCTTACTACTATGAAAGCACTTTTATTGTAGTCATTGCTAACTATAAGCCCCAAATAGATACGGAAAATTAAAGGTTTGTGAAAATAAATTTTCTTGTAGTCAATACTAATTAACATTTAATCAGCCTGTCTAAGGCAGTATGGTTTGTCCTAAAATAAAATAGCTAGTTTTAATATTATATCAGAATAATATTCTCACTAATGTTTAAGTTGACCTCATCATCATTTATTTCAGAAAACAAGTCTTCTCACTCATAAAATAAAACTGTTACAAAATACTCTTTCACATTGTAAAAGTGAGGTGCTAAAATAGTTTAACATATTACACAGGAAGTGTTTGGGAAGTATTACAATAATTAGAAGACATTTTCTATCCTTCTTTAGGCTAAGTTTCTATACATGAAATATTATTCATATATTTAAAAATTGCATAAAATTTCTAAAGACTTGACAATATTCTCATTATTAATGTCATTTGCAAAGTCCCTTGAGGGACTAAAGAAAAACATAGAACTTTTAAACTTGCCTACCTGGAGAATTCCTCCTATTCTTCTGAGAAATAAGGGCTCCCAATTTAACAAATCAAGCCTTCGATCTTAAACCTTAACCTTATGAAACTTATTTCTGTACAGCAAAACTAAGCCTACTTAAAATTAATGCCTAAGAATCACTCCAGAGAAACTCTTTTATTGCTCAAATGTGGTCTCTCTCTCTAAGCAAAACACTACAAACAAATCCACTAACGTCCCCGTACACGGGACATGATTTCCAGGGATGTAAGTCTTCCTAGCAAATAAGACATGACTCCCAGAGATAAGCCTGGCCCTTGCATCATAGAATTAGTTGACCAAAAGAAAGAAAATGAAATTTCAGTAGCTAAGAAATTTCAAATAGAATTGAGAAATCATTCTAAGTTACTCTTCGGCAAATTTCAGTTAAAGTCAATAACCATCAGAAACTTAGAAAATTCACAAATACCCAGAGGTTAAACAACACGCTCCTAAACAATCATTGGGTTAAAGAAGAAATAGCAAGAGAAATTGCTAAATATATAGAGACAAATGAAAACGAGAACACAACATACCAAAATCAATGGGATGCAGCAAAAGCGGTACTCAGGGAGAAATTTATAGAACTAAACACATTCATCAAAAAGGAAGAAAGAGCCAAAATCAAAGAACTAATGGATCAACTGAAGAAGCTATAAAATGAACAGCAAACCAATCCTAAACCAAGTAGAAAAAAAGAAATAACAAGGATTAAAGCAGAAATAAATGACATAAAAAACAAAAAAACAATAGACAGGATAAATAAAATCAAAAGTTGGTTCTTTGAGAAGATCAACAAGATTAACAAGCCCCTAGCTAGACTGACAAAATCAAAAAGAGAGAAGACCCACATAAACAAAATAATGAATGAGAAAGATGACATTAATGCGGATCCGGAAGGAATTTAAAAAATTATTATGAAGAACTGTATGCCAACAAACTGGATAATGGAGAGGAAATGGACAATTTCCTGGAAACATATGAACAACCTAGACTGACCAGAGAAGAAATAGCAGACCTCAACCAACCAATCACAAGCAAAGAGATCCAATCAGTCATCAAAAGGCTTCCCACAAATAAATGCCCAGGACCAGATGGCTTCACAGGCGAATTCTACCAAACTTTCAAAAAAGAACTGACACCAATCTTACATAAACTCTTTCAAAACATCGAAGAACATGGAACACTACCTAACTCATTTTATGAAGTTAACATCAATCTAATACCAAAACCAGGCAAAGATGCGACAAAAAAGGAAAACTACAGGCCTATCTCCCTAATGAACATAGATATAAAAATTCTCAACAAAATACTTGCAAATTGAATCCAAAGACACATTAAAAAAATCATACACCACAACCAAGTGGGGTTCATTCCAGGCATGCAAGGATGGTTCAACATAAGAAAATCTATCAATGTATTCCAACACATTAACAAATCAAAACAGAAAAATCAAATGATCATCTCAAAAAGATACTGAAAAAGCATTCAATAAAATCCAACATCCCTTTTTGATAAAAACAGTTCAAAAGGTAGGAATTGAAGGAAACTCCCTCAATATGATAAAGAGCATATATGAAAAACCCACAGCCAGCATAGTACTCAATGGTGAGAGACTGAAAGCCGTCCCTCTAAGATCAGGAACAAGACAAGGATGCCCGCTGTCACCACTGTTATTCAACATTGTGCTGGAAGTGCTAGCCAGGGCAACCCAGCAACACAAAGAAATAAAAGGCATCCAAATTGGAAAAGAAGAAGTAAAACTGTAATTGTTTGCAGATGATATGATCTTATATCTGGAAAACCTCGAGAAATCGACAATACAGCTACTACAGCTAATCAACAAATTTAGTAAAGTAGCAGGATTCAAGATTAATGCACATAAATCACTAATGTTTCTATACACTAGAAATCAACAAATTGAAGACACACTCAAGAAAAAGATACCATTTTCAGTGGCAACTAAAAAAATCAAGTATCTAGGAATAAATTTGACCAAAGATACAAAAGACCTATACAAAGAAAACTACATAACTCTACTAAAAGAAATAGAAGGGGACCGTAAAAGATGGAAAAATATTCCATGTTCATGGATAGGAAGGCTAAATGTCATTAAGATGTCAATTCTACCCAAACTCATCTACAGATTCAATGCAATCCCAATCAAAATTCCAACAACCTACTCTGAGGACTTGGAAAAGCTAGTAATCAAATTTATTTGGAAAGGGAAGATGCCACTAATTGCTAAAGACACTCTAAAAAAGAAAAACAAAGTGGGAGGACTTACACTCCCTGACTTTGAAGCTTATTATAAAGCCACAGTTGTCAGAACAGCATGGTACTGGCACAAAGATATACATATTGATCAACGGAATCGAACTGATAATTCGGAAATAGACTCCCAGATCTATGGCCGACTGATCTTTCATAAGGCCCCCAAAGCCACTGAACTGGGACATAACAGTCTTTTCAACAAATGGGGCTGGGAGAGTTGGATATCCATATCCAAAAGAATGAAGGAGGACCCCTACCTCACACCCTACACAAAAATTAACTCAAAGTGGATCAAAGAACTCAATATAAAAGACAGTACCATAAAAATCCTAGAAGATAATGTAGGGAAACATCTTCAAAACCTTGTATTAGGCGACCACTTCCTCGACTTTACACCCAAAGTACAAGCAACAAAAGAAAAAATAGATAAATGGGAACTCCTCAAGCTTAGAAGTTTCTGTACCTCAAAGGAATTTGTCAAAAAGGTAAAGAGGCAGCCAACTCAATGGGAAAAAATTTTTGGAAACCATGTATCTGACAAAAGACTGATATCTTGCATATATAAAGAAATCCTACAACTCAATGACAATAGTACAGACAGCCCAATTATAAAATGGGCAAAAGATATGAAAAGACAGTTCTCTGAAGAGGAAATACAAATGGCCAAGAAACACATGAAAAAATGTTCAGCTTCACTAGCTATTAGAGAGATGCAAATTAAGACCACAATGAGATACCATCTCACACCAATTACAATGGCTGTCATTAAACAAACAGGAAACTACAAATGCAGGAGAGGATATGGAGAAATTGGAACTCTTATTTCTTGTTGGTGGGACTGTATAATGGTTCAGCCATTCTGGAAGACAGTATGGCACTTCCTTAGAAAGCAAGATATAGAGTTACCCTTCAATCCAGTGATTCCACTTCTTGGTATATACCTGAAAGATCTGAAAGCAGTGACACAAACAGATATCTGCATGCCAATGTTCAAAGCAGCAACATTCACAATTGCCAAGAGATGGAATCAATCCAAATGTGCTTCAACAGATCAGCGGATAAATAAAATGTGGTATACACACAATGGAATACTACGCAGCTATAAGAAGGAACGAGGTTGTGAAACATATGACAATATGGATGAACCTTGACGACATAATGCTGAGCAAAATAAGCCAGACACAAAAAGAGAAATATTATATGCTACCACTAATGGGAACATTGAAAAATGTAAAACAAATGGTTTATAATGTAGAATGAAGGGGAACTAGTGATAGTGAGCAGTTAAGGAAGGGAGAATGATAACCAAATAAGAAAAGATAAGCTATTGTGGGTAAATTTAACGTTCTGCGAATGCCCAGGAATGACTATGGTGTGTTAATTTCTGATGGGTATGATAGGAACAAGCTCACAGAAATGTTGCTATATTAGGTTATTTTCTTGGGGTAGAATAGGAGCATGTTGGAAGTAAAGTAGCTATCTTAGGTTAGTTGTCTTTTTCTTACTCCCTTGTTATGGTTTGTTTGAAATGCTTTTTTTTAAATTTTTATTTAATATAGTTGATTCAAAAAAAAAGTTGATTCAAAAAAAAAAAAAATATGCAGAGCCCCCTTGAGGACCTGGTGGAGAATGCAGGGGTATTGGGCTTCCCCACCTCCATGGTTGCTGATGTGCTTACAGACATAGGGGACTGGTGGTTTGATGGGCTGAGCCCTCTACCACAGGACCTGCCCTTGGGAAGACTGTTGCTGCGAAGGAGAGACTAGTTCTCCCTCTAATTGTGCCTAAGAGCCTCCTCCCCACTTTCTCTTTGCTCCGATGTGGCCCTCTCTCTCTAGCTGAGCCAACTTGGCAGGTGAAATCACTGCCCCCCACTACGTGGGATCTGACACCCAGGGGAGTGAATCTCCCCGGCCATGTGGAATATGAGTCTCGGGGAGGAATCTAGACCCAGCATCATGGGATGGAGAACATTTTCTTGACCAAAAGGGGGATGTGAAAGGAAATGGAATAAGTTTCAGTGGCAGAGATTCCAAAAGGAGCCGAGAGGTCACTCTGGTGGGCACTCTTACACACAATGTAGACAACCATTTGTAGGTTCTAAAGAATTGGAAAAGATAGTAGTAAATACCTGAAACTATCAAACTACAACTCAGAACCCATGAATCTTGAAGATGATAGTATAAAAACATAGCTTATGGGGGAAAAACTAAGATGGCGGCTAGGTGAGACAGGGCAAAAATACACCTCCATGACAAACACTAGATAAAAAGTGACCCAGAATACCGGTTACAGTGATGTGCCAGCTGGACAAGGTCTTCTTGTTCCACAGAGGCCGTATACTTGGTGAAACCGGGAGTCTGCATTCTGAAACGAGTGATTAAGCTGCCTGGAAGACCCACAGCCACGCGGCAGTCTGGGAAAGCCAGGGTTTGCTGTTTGGAGACTGACGGGCTCTTTTAAAAAAGAAAAAAAAAAGGGAAAAACCCAGGAGTGGCTACAGCTGTGATAGTGAGAACCACGCAGTAAAACACAGCAAGAGGGGGCCGGGCCGGCCTCTCGGTGTCTGGCCTGGAAGATAGCTCGCTGCAGATACCCTTGGGGCCAAGGGAATGGAGGGGAGAGCTGGAAGCAGAAAGAAACCCCGCGGCTAGCAGCTGGCTTCCCGGAAGGCTGGATAAACTCCTGCCCGGGACCGTGCCCATAGCCTAGAGCCCCGCCAGTTGTCCCAGAGCTGGGAAGGAGGAACTGTGCGAGGAGGGGGGTGTGGAGACGCCCCATTCAGCTATCTTTGCATCAGGCTGAATGCGCCCCGGCATGGCCCAGTGGCCTGGGACTTCCCTTGAGGGACAGCGCGCACTGGTGATGTAGCACGGCATTCCCTCGGCACAGGTACTGGAGGATCATGGCTGGGACGTGGGACCCACTCAGAGAACCCAGGGACACTACGCCAAGTCCAGTGGTTTGTGGGACAGCGAGAGAGAGGGTCTGGGGCTGAAATGAAATGAAGGCTTAGACTCTGGCGGCGGTCGTGAATCCCCAGGAACCTGGGGATTTGAATATTAAAACTTTCCTTCCTCCCTGGCCACCCGTACACACACCCCACATTCAGAGCTGACGGCTCCAGCAACACACCCAAACTGAGTTCTCCAACTGAACCCCACAAGAATCATTTCCCCACACACTGCGGGGACAAGGTGGAGAACTGACTTGAGGAGTATAGGTGACTCACAGACGCCATCTGCTGGGTATTTAGAGAAAGTGTATGCCACCAAACTGTGTTTCTGAAAAATTAGATAGGTAGTTTTTTTTACAACTTGAAAGAACCCTATCAAGCAAAGCAAATGCCAAGGGGCCAAAAACAACAGAAAATCTTAATGCATATGATAAAACCAGATGATATGGAGAATCCAACTCCAAACACACAAATCAAGATATCGGAAGAGACAGAGTACCTCGCACAATTAATCAAAGAACTACAATCGAGGAACAAAAACATGGCAAAGGATTTAAAGGACATCAAGAAGACCATGGCCCAGGATACAAGCGACATAAAAAAGACCCTAGAAGAGCATAAAGAAGACATTGCAAGAGTAAATAAAAAAATACAACATCTTATGAAAATAAACTGTTGGCCAAATTAAAAAGACTCTGGATATTCACAATACAAGACTAGAGGAAGCTGAACAACGTCTCAGTGTCCTAGAAGTCCACAGAACAGAAAATGAAAGAACAAAAGAAAGAATGGAGACAAAAATCGAAAAAATCGAAACGGAGCTCAGGAATACGACAGATAAAATAAAACGTCCAAACTTAAGACTCATTGGTGTCCCAGAAGGGGAAGAGAAGGATAAAGGTCTAGAAAGATTATTCAAAGAAATTGTTGGGGAAAACTTCCCCAACCTTCTACACAATATAAATACACAAAGCATAAATGCCCAGCAAACTCCAAACAGAATAAATCCAAATAAACCCACTCCAAGACATATTTTGATCAGACTCTCAAATACTGAAGAGAAGGAGCAAGTTCTGAAAGCAGCAAGAGAAAAGCAATTCACCACATACAAAGGAAACAACATAAGAGTAAGTTGTGACTACTCAGAGGCCACCACGTAGGCGAGAAGGCAGTGGCATGACATATTTAAAATTCTGAAAGAGAAAAATTTCCAACCAAGAATACTTTATCCAGCAAAACTCTCCTTCAAATTTGAGGGAGAGCTTAAATTTTTCACAAACAAATGCTGAGAGACTTTGCGAATAAAAGACCTGCCCTACTTCAGATACTAAAGGGACCCCTACCAACAGAGAAACAAAGAAAGGAGGAAGAGATATAGAGAATTTTAACAGACATATATAGTACCTTACATCCCAAATCCCCAGGACACTCATTTTTCTCCAGTGATCACAGATCTTTCTCCAGAATGGACCATAAGCTGGGACATAAAACAAGCGTCATTAAAAAAAAAAAAAAAATTGAATATACTCAAAGCACATTCTCCAACCACAATGGAAAACAAATAGAAGTCAATAACTTTTGAACTGTAACTCCACTATTTACTTTCTACATGATATAAAATATACAAACCCTAATGACAAATCAGTGGTTTTTAACTCAATGTAAAATATGTAATTTTAGACAACTATATAAAGGTGGGGGAATGGAGGAGTATAGGAACATAGTTTATGTGTCCTAATTAAGTGAAGGTGGTATCAAAGAAAAACAAGATTGATAGGGATTTAAGAGGTTAATTTTAAGCCCCACAGTAAACACAAAGAAATTATCAGAGAATATAACCATAGAGATGAAAAGTAGAGTTTGGGTTAAGAGAAATGGGGGAAGGGGCAATGGGGAGTTAAAAAATGAGTAAAGGGTTGCTGTTTGAGGTGAAGGGAAATTTCTAGTAACGGATGATGGGAAAGAGCATTACAACATTCAAAATGTGATTAATTCCACTATGGAAGGCTAGGGAGGGGGTGGAATGGGAAGATTTAGGCTGTATATATGTCTCCACAACTGAAAAAGAAAAAAAAAAAAAAAAGACAGTCTAAATAGATGACAATTGAATGCCAAGGATGAACTTGGATGGGATTGGAGGATAAAGGACAGGTGGCTCAAAGGGACACAGTTGAGACATAAGGAAAAGGAAATACAGAATGTAAGCTTCGTATCATTGTTGAATCTCTTGTACTTCTTAGCTGCGCTTAATGGGATTGCATAAAAGAATGTTCTTGTTCATGGGAAGTGTATACGTGAATTATAGTGTGTGTTCAAGAATGTGTGCAGCTAGCTCTCATATGTTCAGAAGACAGAGCAATAGATGATGGATGATAGATCAGGAGGGAAAGAAATAGCGATGTGACAGCACGTTAAAGTTGGTGGACTGAGCTATTGGGGGAAGGGGGTCAGGGTATGATGGAATTCTGTGTATGGGGTCAGTATTGTTTTTGCAACTGTTCCTATAACTTTGAATTTATTTCAAAATTAAAAAAAAAAAATGTAGCTTATGAGGGGTGACAATGTGACTGAGAAAGCCGTATGGACCACACTCCCCTTTGTCTAGTTTATGGATGGATAAGTAGAAAAATGGGGGAAGGAAAACAAAACAAAACAAACAAACCAAAAAACAAAAAACAAACCAAAAAAGGGGGCACACAGTGTTCTTTTTTACTTTAATTGCTCTTTTTCACTTTAATTTTTATTCTTATTATTTTTGTGCGTTGTAATTAAAATGTCAAAAATTAATTTTGGTGATGAATGCACAACTATATAATAGTACTGCAAACAACTGAATGTACGCTTTGTTTTGTATGAGTGGATGGTATGTGAATATATCTCAATAAAATGAATAAAAAAATAACATTAGAATTCTTGCTCATGTTAGCTAAACAGAGTTAACTAGATTCAAAAAGTTCTCAGTGTGCAATTGTTATTAATGTATTAAAAAAAAAAAGCATAGCCAGACATTTATGCTCCCACAAGTAGGGCCTGCGATCCAGTGACAGCTTGAAGCAGTTACATAAGACAGACCATCAGCCCAAATTCCCTTGGATTAAGGGAGCTAGAACTCAATGAGGGGGAAATTGAGGCAAGGTTAGAATTATAGTGGTGGCTGGATGATGAGCTAAGGGCAAATTTCAAGAAGTGGTCAGATCTCAAGGAGAAAGATTTCTCTGAGAACAGCAATAAACAGTGCCTGGGGCCAACTGACCCCACCTGAGGGAGTCATCTACAATCAAGCATCAACTAAGGAGGGAAAACGAGAAGGTAGTAAAATAGTTAATAGAATAAAAAATCTATAACAGCAGGTTGCCCCACAGTGCCAGGGCCCCTTGCCCCTCACCTCTTTCTTCGTGAGATTGCCTACATATCCTTCTGTAAGGGTACTTAATATTTCTCTACCTGTGAAGAAGCAGAAGGAGAGAGGGTAAGAGAAGATGTTATTTCTTAACTTAGGAAAGAAGTTGTAGAAGAATAATGAATAGAAATTGGGAAACTGAGGTAGGCAAGGGGAAGAAAATAGTGTTTCAGAGATGCACACACTTGTTAAAGTATACATAGTATACCTAGCTTTTAAAATCCCACTCAAGGGAGAGTTTAGAAGTGAAGCCAGAAAAGGAGGCAGAACCAGAACACAAAAAACAAACAGTATATTTTCTGAAATTCTCCTCAATATTGAGTTCTTCAAACGGACAGATATCCCATTGCTTGAGAACAAGGGCTGCTGAGGTCTTATTTCAATTTGGGGAGGAATCAGTAAAACGATGACAATGGCTATTAGAACAGAGACAATACTGCAACTGAACTAAAAGCAGTAATTTACATGAATCACTAGTCATTCAAACCCTAGGTGAAACCCAGTGTGGAAAATGCCATTTATAGATACACACATAAGCTTTACTGAGATAATGTATATATCATACAATTTATATGTTTAAAATGTATAAGTCAATGGTTTTACTATACTCAGAGAAAATCATGGATGCATCTAAAGTAGTGTTACACAGATATATTAAAAAACAAAGATCTCCAATCAATAACCTAACCTTTTATCTTAACTCATGGGGGGGGGGGGAAGGAGCATGCTACACCTAAGCAAGAAAAGGGAGGAAATAATAAAGGTTAGACCAGAAATTAATAAAATACAGGATTGAAAAACAATATAGAGAATCAAATTAACAAAACCCGGAGCTGGTTATTTGAGAAAAAAAAAAAAAAAACAATGACAAACTTCTTATTAGAGTGGCCAAGAGAAAAAGAAAGAAGACAAATTTGCAAAACCAGGATGAAAGAGGCAACAACACTACCAGCCTTAAAGAAATAAAAAGGATTATAAGGGAATACAATAAATAAGATAACTTAGATGAAGAGGACTAACAACTAGAAAGATACAAACTACCAAAAGTCAAGAAACAGAAAATCTGAATAGATACATAAAAAGCAAAGAGAGTCAAAGTGTGTTGGTTAAGTTCATGTGTCAACTTGGGTACTTCACGGTGTCCAGCTGTTTGGTCAAGCCAAGTCCTCACCTAATTGTTACAGTGAGGTTATTTTGTGAATTTAAATCACTAGTTAGCTAATTGCATTTCTGGCTGATTACACCTGCAACCAACAAAGTAGACTGCCTTCAGGAATGAGAGCAGACTCAAAGAATCGGCTGAAGGCCTCAAAGGGAGAACTAAGGAGTTTAGCAGTCAGAAACAAGAAAACTTCTATCTGCCGTTCACCCAGCCAGTTTCTCCTGGGGAATTATTTGTTACCTTGATTGGAGCTCCCAAATTTCAGCTTCTCCTTGGGAATTCAGTGTCACCATTGAGTTCCCAACTTGTGGCCCGTCCTACAGAATTCAGACTTGCCTATCCCCATGGTCATGTGAGCCAATTCCTATAATAAACCTCTTAATTTTTACATATATATAAAGACACATAAATACATGAATATAAATAAATATACACAAACATATCCATCCCATCAGTTCTGTTTTGGTTTTTTTTGTTTTTTTTTTTGGAAAATCCTGACAAATACAAGAGGGGTGGGGTGGAGTTACACTTCCCAAATAATTCTATGAGGCCATAGGGAAGTTTTCAGCCATTATTCCCTCAAATAATTTTTTTTCGCTTATTTTATACTCTCTTCTCCTCTCCTTCTGATACTCCCATTATGTGTATGTTGGCATGCTTAATGGTGTTCCTCATTTCTCTGAGGCTCTGTTCATGTTTCTTTGTTCTCCAGATTGCATATCGATCTATTTTCAAGTTCACTGATTCTTTCTTCTGCCAGTTGAAAGCTACTGTTGAACACCTTTAGTGAATTTTTCATATCCATTTTTCATATCCATTATTGTACTTTTCAACTCTAGAATTTCCATTTGGTTCTTTTTATGATTTCTATCTCTTTATTGATTTTCTCTATGCGATTAGCTATTGCCATCATACCTTCATTTACTTCTTTAAGTGTGATTTCCCTTGGTTCTTTAGAAACAGTATTATCAGCTGCTTTGAACTCTTTGTTCTCCAACATCAGGGACTTCTCACAGATAGTTTCTGTTGTATGCTTTTTCCCCTGTGTATAGGTCACACTTCCCTGTTTCTTTGAATGTATACTAATTATTTTTGGTAGAAAACTGGAAATTTTAGGTAATATATTGTAACACCTCTGGATACTGATCTCCCACACATATTTCAGAGCTCCTTGTTGTAGCTGTTGTTTATTTATTTATCAAGAGACTTGGCTGAACTACATGAAGTCTATTTTCCTCATAGCGCTACTCAGAGGACACAGCTTTGGTCATAAGCACAGACACCATGAGATGACAGTGGTGTTAGCGGGGTTCTCTTCTGACTATTTTCCTGATACCTTTCTTAAGCTATCTACCTCTGTTAGAATTATATCCAGCTGTTAGGCTCCACTAATTGCCAGATGATAGTTATACTATTTTCAAAAATGCCCAGAAGGATAAATTGCTCCAATTAAATTTAAGCTCCTTTGCTGGAGGAGGTTTTTATGCTTGCTTCTGAGGTTTGTTCTAACCCCAGTATGGTTCTTCTTAGCTCCTTCTTTGCCTGGATATCTCTGATATACTAGCTGATCTATGATTTACTGTGTTGCTTTCCTGGAGCTAAAAGCCTCCTCTTAATTGCTTAACACCAAAATCTCCATTGTTTTGTAGAGTGTCCTTAGGCTTGAACTTCCCCACATGCTGTTATAAGTGAAGTCAGTTCAAATTGGAGAGAATTGCAGAGCTCTCTACTCTTATGGTCTGCCTCCCATTCTAGGCAAAATCTCTGAGCCACTATTCTGAATGGTGGTGATAATGGCCACTTCTCCTGAAGTAACACCCCTGTCTTAAGAGAACAGCACTGGCTGGGGTTGATCTCCTCTAGTCTTCTGAGCTTATTTGTCCTAAACTCTGCCCTATGTGTTACGGTTAGGGTGACTGACGTCCTCCCAGTAATCTTGGTCTGCTATATCTGGGGTGGAGCTTCTGGCCTACAAGTGGGGACTGGTGGAAAAACCCTGACCTCTCAACTATACTCACATGGAATTTAGCCTCTGCAAGACAGAGATAGTAGGTTGGGATGAGAAATGCTGGTGGCCTGCCCCACTTGTGGAGATATCTTGGCAGGAAACCTCAGAAAAATGGAGCACTGTTTTTTTTAGTCTCACCTACTCATAGTGGAGTTTCCATCACACTGAGCTGGAGTAGGGAAGAGAGGGAACAGGTCACAGCTCAAATGGCCAGAATGTCTCTCTGTTTTTATCAAGATTTAGATTTTCCCAAATAAATATATCATCACTTGCTGTATAACCATAATACAATTTCCAACAACTTTAAATGATTGTTTTCAAATTTTTTTTTCACCAATTATGGTTGTTTAACTGGGGACTGGTTCCACAGAGCTACTCAGATGACCATTACAGAGAGGATCACTACCATTTAGCTTCTAATACAGATTTTGTCACTATGCAGCTCACTTGAAATTGAAGAATAAAAGAATTCTGATTCTAATTTAAGCATGCAGTTGAGTTTCACGACTATCAGAAAGTCATGTCTTAACCTTTGTATCAGAAGTAAAAAATAAATCTCATTTAGGAAAATGAAAAAAAAAAAAAAGTTTTTTTAAATAGCTTGAAAAAAGGAGACTTCCGGAAAGGTGTCTGAGTGGCTGAGGCATTGCAGGCTTCTCCTCTGTGAACGAAACCAGAGAGGGGTTGGAGGATGCCCATGAATGTGGTTTCAGGGTGTGAGCAGTGGAGACTGCACCTCGAGGGATGGGGTGAGTTTGTTTGTCTGGGATCACCTCCTGGGGCCAGAGTGACCAGGTGGCCAGCAGCCAAGGGAGTGAGCAGTGAATTTCCAATCCCATGCACCCATTTTGACAATTAACTGGGGAGATAATACTGCACAATCACATGGCCAGGAGCTTCCATGAGGGAACCCAGGAGGCAAAGGATGAGACTTGATTGCATTTACTCTCCCCCCACAGAAGTCCAGAGGATGCACAGGCAAGAAGTAGGGATCGGAGAGGGTGCAGCACAGAAGCATCAGGAGCTTCAACCACACCCAAGAGGCTAGTTGGTACATGGAAGGCAGAAGAAGGGCACATTTGAGCTGGAGGGTGCCTTTGAGCAGATTACCTGCTGAGCTTCTGATGGCCCACATAACACCACCAGGGCAGGCAGTACCCAGTGCACATGCAGAACTGGTGTACTGAATGGATCACCACCCAGTTTAGACCCCACCCAGCACAAAACAGAAGTTCAGGGAACAAGGGCTTGAGAGTAAGAAGTGGCCCCAGAAGACCACTTACTGGTAGGGAGGGAAAGTGCACTCCAGAAGCTGTAGCTCAGACAAATTAAACACAAATGCTCAAATAATCCCGCATTTCCCAAAATAATCATACTAAGATAAGCAAATGAACCGAAGCCAACAGAAAATCATAAAGCACCTGAAGAAAACAGAAGATATGGACAAGCCAAATGACCAAATTAAGAAGCAAGGATATACACAAAATTTGGAGCAACTAACTAAAGAAGTACATGCAAAATTCCAAAACAACTTCAAGGAGACGGCTGAAGACATAAAGAACATCAAGAAGACCACAGAAGAGCATAAAAAAGAATCTGAAAGAATGAATTAAAAAACAGCAGATCTAATGGAAATAAAAGATACTGCTGATCAAATTAAAAATATGCTAGAGGCACACAACAGCAGATTTGAAGTGGCAGAAGAAAGGAAAAGTGAACTAGAGGTCATAGCAATGGAATGCAAACACAGAAAAGAACAAATGGTGAAAAAAATCAAAAACTTTGAAATGCGTCTCAGGGAAATGATGGACAACATGAAGGGCACAAATATAAGAATCACTGGTGTCCCATAAGGAAAAGAGAAGAGAAAAAAGGGTTGGAAGACTGTTTCAAGGCATAGTTGGGGAAAACTTCCCAGCTCTTCTAAACAATATTAATATACAAATCAAAGACGCCCAACAAACTTCAAATAGAATAAATCCAAATAAACCCACTCCAAGACATGCTGATCAGATTGTCAAATGCTGAAAAGAAGAAGAAACTTCTGAAAGCAGCAAGAGAGAACCAATTCACCACATATAAGGGAAACAACATAAGACTAACTATTGACTATTCACTCAGCAGGCAAGAAGGCAGTGGTATGAAAAATGTAAGATTCTCAACGAGAAAAACTGTCAGCCAAGAATACTTTAACCAGCAAAGCTCCCCTACAAAATTGAGGGAAAGCTTAAAATTTTCACAGAGAAACAAATGCTGAGAGAATCTGTTAACAAGAGAACTGCCCTGCAAGAAATACTAAAGAGAGATCTACTGGATGAGAAAAAAAGAAAGGATAGAGAGGTCTGGAGAAGGGAACAGAACTGAAGAGTATTGGAAAGGGTAACTTAAAGGAAAAAAAAGAGATCTGAGAACTAAAATATGAAGGCTGGTTCAAGAACTCCCTTTACAGTAATAACTTTGAATGTGAATGGAGTAAACTCTCCAATAAAAGATACGGACTGGCAGAATAAATTAAGAAGTATGACCCATCAATATGCTGTTTACAAGAGATTCATCTTAGACACTGTGACACAAAGATACTGAAACTGAAAGGAGAGAAAAAAATATTCTATGCAAGCTGCAACCAAAAGAGAGCAGTGGTAGCTATACTAAAATCAGACAAAATAGAGTTTAAAAGCAACGATATCATAAGAGACAAAGAGAACACAATATATTAATGTTCTAGTTTGCTACTGCTGCCAGAATGCAAAACACCAGAGATGGATTGGCTTTTATGAAGGGGGTTTATTTGGTTACACAGTTACAGTCTTAAGGCTATAAAGTGTCCAAGGTAACACATCAGCAATCGGGTACCTTCACTGGAGGATGGCCAATGGTGTCTGGAAAACCTGTTAGCTGGGAAGGCATGTGGCTGGCATCTGGTCCAAAGTTCTGGTTTCAAAATGGCTTTCTCCCTAGACATTCCTCTCTAGGCTGCAGTTCCTCAAAAATGTCACTCTTATTTGCACTTGGGATATTTGTCCTCTCTTAGCTTCTCTGGAGCAAGAGTCTGCTTTCAACAGCCGTCTTCAAACTGTCTCTCGTCTGCAGCTCCTGTGCTTTCTTCAAAGTGTCCCTCTTGGCTGTAGCTCCTCTTCAAAATGTCCCTCACAGTTGCACTGCGTTCCCCCTGTCCATCAGCTCATTTATATGGCTCCAGTGACTCAACTTAGTCCCACCCTAAATGGGTGGAGCAACACCTCCATGGAAATTATCCAATCAGTCATTACCCACAGTTGGGAGGGGCACATCTCCACAGAAACACTCAAAGAATTACAATCTAATCAACACTGATAACGTCTGCCCACACAAGATTACATCAAAGATAATGGTGTTTGGGGGACATAATACATTCAAACTGGCACAATTAATAAAGGTGACAATTCATCAAGAAGAAATAACAATCATAAATGTTTATGGACCCAACCAAGGAGCTCCAATGTACATAAGGCAACACTGGCCAAACTTAAGGGATCAACAGACATTCCATGATAATTCTGGGAGACATCAATACATCACTGTCTTCTACAGACAGAACTAGACACAGGACAAATAAGGAAATTTAGAACCTAAACAATATGAAAAATTAATCAAGACTTACCAGACATATATATAGATCGTTACATCACAAAGGAACAGGATATACATTCTCCTCTAGCACTCATGGAATGTTCTCCAGTATAGATCACATGTTGGGGCATAAAACAAGTCTTAATAAATTCAAAAAGACTGAAATTATTCTAAGGACATTCTCTGACCATAATGGAATGCAACTAGAAATCAACAACCCCCAAGGAACCAGATCTTTCACAGATACATGAAGGTTAAATACCACAGTCCTAAACAACCAGTGGGTCAAAGAAGAAACTGCAAGAGAAATAGGTAAGTATCTAGAGATGAATAAAAACAAGAACACGACATATCAAAACCTATGGGATGCAGTGAAGGTGGTGCTGAGAGGGAATTTTATAGCTCTAAATGCATACATCAAAAAGCAAAAAAGAGCTAACGAGAGAAACCGCATGTTACCACTGCTATGAATTCCCTGAATAAGCTAAAATCAATGTTATATAATGTAGAATATGAGGGACCTAGAGATAGACAGAAGCTAGTGAAGGGGCAGTGATAACCTAATATGTACAGACATGTTAATAAGGGTGAATTTAAAGGTATGGGAATGGACAGGGGTGATGACTGTTTGTTAATGGTATTGTAAGTATCAGAGAAACATTTCAGGCAAACGGGATTGAAAGTGGTTGTTTAAAGGCATGTATCCTATAGATTAGCACTACAAATAGAGATAGGTGCTTACATGATATACTTTTAGGTATGACACTGGAACAAAGCGTAGACAACAGAGTGGTTTATGGGAAAAATCTACCTATTGCATACCAGAGACTATAATTAATAGGAATACCTTACTAGTACCACACAAATACTAGGACAAATAACTTAGGGTTAAAAAAGCTATGGGGTGTTTTGAGTCATGAGAATTGTTTGAATTGGAGAGTGATGAGGAGTGTACAACTAAGCGATGATAATGTGAGACACTGATTATTGTGGACAGAACATAAGAATATATACAATGTGATATTAGAAAACCTCTACTTTATAATTCAAGCCATCAATCTTGAGTCTCACTCTTGTAAAATTTATGGTTGTAAAGGGGAGGCTAAGCCCACCTATGATTAAGCCTAGGAGTCACCTCCAGAGAACCTCTTTGGTGCTCAAATGTGGACTTTCTCTTTCTAAGCCCAACTCTGCAAATAAATTCATCACCCTCCCCCCGATGTGGGACAGGACTCGCCCCCCCCCCCCAAGGCGAGCGAGCCTTCCTGGTGATGTGGGACACAGATTTTGGAAATGGGCCTAATCCTGGCATCAAGGGGTTGAGAATGCCTTTCTGACCAAAAAGGGAAAACAAAAGGCAACAAAATAAGGTTTCAGTGGCTAAGAGATAGCAAATAGAGTTGAGAGGCTGTCCTGGAGGTTGCTGCTATGCAAGCTTCAGCTAGATAACCCAAATGGCCACAGTATGATAAGCCCATGTCAACAGAAGTCCCAGAAACCTTAAAGAATACCTGGGTCCCTATCTGAGATCTGTAAAAGTTTCACTCACTAAGTTTATTCTTCAAAAACTTAAATCCCCCAGAGAGCTCCTATGCCAGGTAAGTCCCAAAACCCAGAGGCAAGAGACTCTTCAAGAAAATCAACCAATTTCATCTCCATTTCTCATAATGCCAATATGAACAGGTTAGGGTAGTCACTGACTAGACATCCCTGAATATCAGGAAAGTAACTAAACTACAGAAAGGGGTAGCAACAGACAAAACAGAATTTAACAAAGGATTCTGCATACTGAATTTCTATATAATTTTCTTTTTTCTTAGTTGCTAAGGTATTAGAATAGCTAAAAGGAAAGAACTGAAATGGTGGAACTGTAACCCATAACATTCTTTGAAATTTGCTATATAGCTACCTATTACAATGTAATTTGAAAGTTATCACCTTTTTGTATATATGTTCTATTTCACGATAAGGAAATAACTGAAACTATGATACTGTAACCCATAACATTCTTAGAAATTTGCTCTCTACCTACTTGTTAAATTGCAGTTCGACAGTTATCACTTCTATGTAAATATGTTATAAGCCACAATTTAAACAAAAAAAACCTTGGAAAAACTATTTGCTTTGACCATACTTTTGATCATTTAGATTTTGATTTAATTTTTCACTTAACCATTAGCACAAAGATTACACTGGCATACTATAATGTCAGGTAACACTGAGAAAATGCATATAAATTATTCATTTTTCCTTCTTTAGAAGGCTGCATTTCTAAGCTAATTTTCTTACACATCATGAGAACTCTGATATTTTTCTTCAAAATAAAGTATCTTCAATATGAATTTAGCCGTTCATCATCTTAAGGATAGGAAATGTATTAATCTTTTTCTTTATCACAAATAATTTTGATCAGTTGTCACTGACAGCATAAATAGAAATGGAAACATCTTCGGAATCCAGAAGAGAATTGTGAAAGTAATTATAAGTGAAAATGTGTATTTAAGGTACTTTTGAGTTTACATCTTTATCAGATGAATGTTTCAACTCTGTTTAGCTGATTTTATACCACTTAATTCTGCCAGCCATGCAGACAGCTTTATTTAAAATCAGAATAAGATCTGAAACATATGAAGTACTTCATTTTTTCATTTAACTTTAAATTCTATATTTTCTTCATTTTCCAGAATTTCCATTGTTCTAGTTTGCTAATGCTGCCAGAATGCAAAACACCAGGGATGGATTGGCTTTTATAAAGGGGATTTATTTGGTTACACAGTTACAGTCTTAAGGCTATAAAGTGTCCAAGGTAACACATCAGCAATCGATTACCTTCACTAGAGGATGGCCAATGGTGTCAGGAAAACCTCTGTTAGCTGGGAAGGCATGTGGCTGGCATCTGGTCCAAAGTTCTGGTTTCAAAATGGCTTTCTCCCAGGATGTTCCTCTCTAGGCTGCAGTTCCTCAAAAACGTCACTCTTAGTTGCACTTGGGGTATTTGTCCTCTCTTAGCTTCTCTGGAGCAAGAGTCTGCTTCCAACAGCCGTCTTCAAAATGTGTCTCACCTGCAGCTCCTGTGCTTTCTTCAAAGCATCCCTCTTGGCTGTAGCTTCTCTTCAAAGTGTTACTCTCAGCTGTACTGTGTTCCTTCTGTTTGTCAGCTCATTTATATGGCTCCAGTGATTGAATTTAGACCCACCCTGAATAGGTGGGGTTACACCTCCATGGAAATTATCCAATCAGAGTCATCACCCACAGTTGGGTGGGGCACATCTCCATGGAAACACTGAAAGAATTCCAATCTAATCAGCACTAAAATGTCTGCCCCACAAGACTGCATCAAAGAATATGCTTTTTCTGGGGGACATAATACATTCAAACCGGCACATCCATCCTCTCTACTTTTAAGCTTTTCATTAGCAATACTAATTTGTGTATTTTAAAATTTTACATGCAAGGTATCAGTAAGTATACAAACTTTCAAAATTTCCCTTACACTATTACTGTGGTAAATATACACACACTGAAAGCATAGCAATATATTTAAAAAGGGCATAGTTTCTGGTCCAACAAGTAAAGAGCTAGGAAGTCACCTTTACTGTCCCTACAATACACAAAAAAAGGTGAAAAACTGAAAATCAACAACTCTTCTGAGATCCATTAGAGAATTGAGGCCACAGGGCAAACTAAAACTCCCCAAAACTGGCTAGAGGCAGATAAGAGAATCACAGCTTACCGGGAGCAGGAACCACTGCTAAATGACCATTGGGTAGAACACTGAAAGGGTAACTGACTAAATCCTGGAAATTGAGCATGTACTAGTTTGAGAGATAAAGCCTCCCGAAGGTCCAGCCTTAGTGAGGCCTCACACTTTCCTCCCAGAGTCCCACCCAGTTCTCATGGTGAATATCAAAGGAAAACCCGCCTTGTGCTTCTGGCAAGGGAAGGAAAAAAGTAAGCATTTTGAAATACACCCAGAGCATTCTGTTGTGCTTAACAAAGTCCTGCCTTTAGGGAAACTATTTTACCAGAGCCTAATCAACCTTGGTGAAGTGAAATACTCATCTCCAGTCCCCTTTAGCCTTCAGCAATGGGGAAAGGAAATTCCAAACTCCAGACCCCTCTAGCTTCCTTTCTCACTTACAGGTAGGAGGCAACTGAAAAGAACTTATGAAGGTCACAGAAACCCAAAGAAAAAGGGGTAAACAAAAACAAGGACACCAGAGAAAATTTTCACCTCCAACACCTACAGCTTAACTCCTGGTTTTATATATATACATATATATATCTTCATACTAAAGGTCTATTTACCTCATTTCCTTTTACTCAATACATGATCTCTGGCTTTCAACAAAAAATTACAAGGCATACTAAGAGGCCAAAACAGTCTGAAGAAATAGGACAAACATCAAAATCAGACTCAGATATGGCAAAGATTTTAGAATTATCAGACTGGAAATTTAAAATAACTATGATTAACATGCTAAGAGCTCTAACTGAAAAACTGGAGAACATGCAAGAACAGATGGGTAATATATAAGCACAGATATGGAAATTCAAAGAACCAAAAGGAAAAGCTAGAAATAAAAACAAAAGCAAAACAAAACAAAACAAAAAAAAAAAAAACTGTAACAAAAATGAAGAAAGCCTTTTACGGGATCATCAGTAGATTGGATACAGCCAAGGAAAGAATCAGTGAGCTCGACAGTAAGTCAATAAAAATTTCCCAAACTGAAAAGCGAAGAGAAAAAAGAATGATAAAGATGAAACAGAACATCCAAGAACTCTAAGACAATTACAAAAGGTACAACATGTGCATAATGGAAATATGAGAAGTAGAAGAAAAAGAGAAAGGACCATTAAAAAATATCTGAAGTAATAATGACTAAACATTTTCCAAACTTATTGACAAACACCAAACCAAAGATCCCGGGAGCTCAGAGAATATCAAGCAGGATAAATAGCAAAAACCTATACCTAGGCATATCATATTCAAATGCAGAGAATCAAAAACAGAGAAAATCTTCAAAGAACTTGAGGAATAACGACAACTTACCTATAGACTTTTCTTCAAAAACCATGCAAATAAGAGTGAAGTGAAAAAGTTAAAATGTTCAAACAAACAAACAAAAATCACTAACCTAGAATTCTTTATCCAGAGAAATAAATTATCCTTCAAAAGTGTAGGAGAAATAAAGACTTTCTCAGACAAAAAACATTGAGGGACTTTGTCACCAGCAGACCTGCTGTAAAAGAAATGTCAAAAGTTCTTCCAGGAGAAGGAAATGATACAGGCCAGAAAGTCAGATCTACATAAATAAAGAGATACACAGAAACTTCAGGACAGTGATTACCTCAGCGGAGGAGGAGAGGAATGGGATAATGTGAGGAGAGTAGCTGTATTTAAAATTTAAAATTTTTAAAGAAGTTCTGTATATCTGTTCTACTTTTTGAAATACTTCATAATTTAATAGAAAATAATTAAATAAAAGAACACTTAGTACTTGGGATAGCTGAAACATTACTGTAGGCTAAATACAGACTTTGCCTAAACTACCTTTTGTGGTCATCAACCTAAACCTAAATTGTCACCTATAGGCTAATTAGATTCTTGATGTAGCAGTGGGTGATCCAGAAAATCAAGTAAATAGCCATAGCACTCCCCTCAGTGACTCTCAAAGCAGGGGTGCCACATTATTGAAACCTGCATATCAATGAGCTGTTACTAACCTACAGTATTCAACTGGTCTCTTTTCATACCAATATTGATGTCAAGTGAAAGTAGCTCAATCCAAGTGTGTTTTGGAAAAAGGAATACACCCTCAGTAGTCTATACTTTTCATTAGGGTATTGATGCTTCTGATGGTTGTCAAGCCATTAAATAAAGTAAGTAGTTTTTTATATTATATATCAAGATTGTTATTTTCTATGGAAATTTTTAATGCATTAATTTTTATGTGTTTTTTTTGTATAGCCCTGTTTTCTTCATGAGCTTAAAAACTGAACAGGAGGTAATTCTTTCAGAGAATTTCAAAAGACAGCACTTGACCAGTCATGCTAGTACTCTCTAGTTATCCAACATAGAATCTGAAACAAGCACGTACACACAAACACACAACAGTTCTAAGAAGTAATCGGGGCAGTTTTCTTAATATAGCAAGGTACTGCTTAGAAAAATAATGTACCGGACTATCAATTATAATAAGACTTCAGAAGTGACTCAATATAGAGTGGAAAATTATGTTAAATTATACATTTTTGTAAAGTTTACCTTCCCTCAGGAAAATAAAAATATTAATACTTTTTACTATTCAATTCATGTAATATGCTCTTTGCCCTGAGAAACGATTAAATGTCCATTTACAAAGCTATTTTTTCAAAATGATCATAAAGATAGGATGGACATAAGGAATCACATAAATTTATCATAAAATATACCATAAGACAATTGTTTAATTCTATTACAGCTTTTGTGTAAGAGATTTGAGTGAAATATTTTTCTATTTTGGTATATAGAATGAACCACAAAATTTAAGACAACCAAAGAGATTACACTCAATTCATGAATTAATCTCATTTACTTTTGACTCTGAGTACTGCATGTCAGAATAAGACACATCAGCTTCTCTACTGCAACAAACTAGCATTTACCTAGCACATAGCAAGCAAGTAAAAACTATTTGCTAAATAAGGAATTTTCATTTATCCTTGACTTGCATTTTCTATCTGAGATCAAGGAAACAGCCATATATATGAAATCTCACCAGATCTTATTTAAGTGAAGTTATATTATTTTGACTTTGATATTTTGTTAAATGTTCTTTTAAAAAGTTATTTTTTTTCCAAAACAAAATGACATTTCAGTGCAATGCAGCCATGAGGAGAATAATGCACATTAATGTAATACTCATTATACTATTTATCAGCTTCCTCTAGATTGTTGCTGAAAATACAAAAGCGTGCAAGTTAAACAGCAACTCTTCATGGTATTTTTCTGGCAAATTCAAATCACAAATTTTAATTCACAAACTGTCATTCATACTACAGTATTAGTTTTAAAATCTTATTGTAATATTGTTCACTATAGGCCATAATTCAAACTAAAGCAGTTCTGTCATGGGTACTATCAAAGACGTTTAAGTTCTTAAACAAAAAAGGATATCACCATAGGTAAACTTATCCTCAAGAAGTTCTCACAACATGAAATCAGAAAATAATGTTATACAAGGATTCAAACTACTTGTTTTAAAAGAACGGTTACCCACCCCAGCTATCACACATTTGGAATTGTAATTAAAGATACTGTTCTTTATAACAAAGGGTAAAATATTACATATCATAACAGAAAAGAAAAATGAATCAGGTATCAGAAAATGGGTTTACAATGTGGTTCTCTATAGAAATGTATTCCTAATTAGCATAAGAAAACAAAATTTTCTATTTAAATTCAGTTTCCTAAAGATGAAACAAATGCATATCTGTGCCATCAATTAAAAATATGAGAGTCACTGAAAAGGTTGAGAATAATTTAAAATATTCATACATGGATTAAGATTACCAAAAAAAAAAAAAAAAAAAGAAGAAGTAAAACTCACAGAGAACGTTGGCCCAATATTTGATGCCGTGACAGTATGAATTTCGTCCCCCAGTTTTACTGACAGCTCCCAGTTAGGCACTTGTGGTTTAATAACAGGCATTCTTAAAAAGGAAAAGAAAAAGAGTTAATCATTTTGTATTACTCTTTCTCAGTAAACTGAATTTCCTTTGACATTAAGTGCAAGGCAAAACTACCAAAGACTGTGTTTCCTGATATTCTACTGTAAAAAGCTTCTATGCTTGGAAAAAATGCTTTTCAGATTTCAACTAGAGAGATAAAAAATATACACCAGCAGTCATTCTTGGATAACTGTTTTACCACCATTTATTCCAAGTAACATCATCTATTTCAGTTTCTTAATTGTGGCCATCCTTCATAAATTAACTTTCCTGATGCATCATTAATTTCTTTCCAAGTGTTTGTTACTGTTCCAGACAGTTTAAAATACCACAACACAATAAACTATGTCAAGCCTTAAACTTCAGACATAAAAGGAATCACTGAATCAACATGATGTTTGCCTGGAGAATTACTTTTGGTTTTATTTTGTCCTTCATAGATGACTCAAAAAATATAAAGAATGAACTTCCATGCAGTCTCCTACTTGTAAAATTATCTAGAAATGTTCCTTTATGTTAATTATACAGAAGAAAAAATTACCTTGGTATATTAGATAAGATAAGTTAATGAAAATTACTTTTTGGTAAAACAAACAAAAAAAAAACTACATCATTTATAATGTTATTTATTACTAAACTTTACAAAATTTCCCATTTAAAAATATCTCAAATACACACTTATATGTACTTAAACGGTAGTATAGTAATATCATGATTTTCCTGAAACAATAGCCCATTCACCCCCCATTTATTAAGTGCTTTGTGCTAAGTTTGGGAGGTAAAAAGAAAAAAAAAAAAAAAAAAGACATAGCTCTCAATCTTGAGAACCTAAAAGCTTTCTAACATCTATTCTATCACTAGTTATAACCATCATCTAAAATCCAAAAAAGCATCCTGTATCTTTAAACAATGCTAGTTGAATAACACATTCTTTTCCTACATAGGATTAGTATTACAATGTTCAGAAAAACTGAGTCAAGCAGCAGGAGACATAAACAGCTTTAAAATACATATGTTTCCTCAATTGTTTACATTAACAAAAATTTAATGATTTCTGGATTAATCTAATTTAAATACTCATGTTTACATTAGTTATAGTTAGTTGTGAAGTAATATTTAATAAGCACTAAACATCAGCAATTTGTACCATCCAGACCCTAATGTAAGTCATGATTGTGAAAAAGTTTTGCAGGTATATTTTAATTTAAACCTGAAAAACAATTTTAAATGAAATCTCTATGTATTCAATAAGAAAAGGTCATAATTAAATCACCTCTACACACAAAACTCCCATAAGTCTAATAGGTGATGATTAATAATTTAGGTGACCTTTGTATTCAGCCCACATCTTGATTTGTTTTCTGAAGATGATGCATTTTAAATACTGTAGAAATGAAAATTAAGGATAAAGTTTAAAATGCATCAATAATAATGCACACTGTACAAACATGCACGGAAGATTCTTTTTCGGGCAATCTGAAGAGGATTTTTTTTCAGAAAACAAAACTTGACATACCAGAGATCTTAAAAGAAGCAGCAGGGGACATAGGGGAGGAAAATAAGGATGAGGATGAAGGGAAAATGAAAAGAAGGTATGGGGCAGAGAGGAGGAGAGAAATGAGATTGCTGCCAGGCTCTGACCCCACCACTATTTTAACACCTAAAAACCACAGGGCATTTATGGAAAACAATATTTAAGTGAAGATTTTTTCCTTACAAAAGTATCCACTATTTAATCCCAACACCCCCTCAGCCTAATCAAACCATCATTATATATATATATGCAAATTTTCTTAAATGTAGCAACATAGCAGCTTTACTATGTCAAAGACTGTTGTAGCAGTTCAGGTCAATAAATCTTCCACAGGTATTTGGTGTTTTTCATTAATTGTTGACTTCTATGGATCAGTTGTGAGGTTTGATTAAGAACAGGTTCTCTTGGAGATAAATTTCACATGAATCCTGTAATCTGCTAACTTGTTATATTATCTGACTAACTATGCAAAGAAATTATTTTATATATTTTATTCTCTACATTTCTGCATCATCAACGTCATCATCGTCAGTCATTAACATCTTTGGCTCTGAAATGCATTTTTCTGAACTTTCATCTGTTCATTGAAGGACAAGATGAAGACTGGGAAGGTCCTAGGTGAGTTCAACATTTCCAAAGAATCGACTCACTGGAATTGGCTGATTATTGTCGTTGTCTAGAAAGACACTGTTGTCCATCTGAAGTGGTGGCTTCTGAGCTTTCCCTGTCTCCAATGCTGACATCCCACACTGTGGAGCTGTTTTCAGATGCTTCTGTACTGGCTCTGTATTTTGGCAGGGACAGGCCATTGTCAATCTTTGTCGAGCAACGGTCACACACAACCCCGTGATGACTGAGGTGAAAGCCTTCGCCGTCACTTGGCGTGGGGGCACGAGCGTCATTTCCCAGAAACAACACACTGCTTCCAGCTAACTACAGAGGCTCATTTTCACCAGAGACCTCAGGTGTGATTTCTAGCAAGGAAGCACTATTACTTTTAGTTACTAGTTTCTGTAAGCCTGATTTCACAAGATTATCTTTGTCATACTTAAATTTCTTGGATAGTCGCCTCTCTGTGGCTTTCGGCGGTGAGGAAATCAGACACACTGCTTGCTTGGCAGACTTAGCGACATCCACTTCCTGTGCAGAGGTCAACCCGGCTGCACAGCAACTTCCGCCTCTCAGGCGTGCGGAGTGGCGCACTCTACCCCTAGGCTTCCGGCTCCTCAGAGCTTCCGGCCGTCCAGAATGTGAGCGGCGCCACACCACCATTACCGCTGCGGAGGGCCTGGCGCCTCGCTTAAAGCTTCTGAGAAGCTACCTGGCGGTCTGTATCCAATTTTATTTCTGATTATCCCAACTTGTATGTCTAGTAGGGCCAGGCCCTTAAATCGCTTCATAAACTAAGCCAAGTTATTACGAGGAGAAGAACTAAGCACAGTGGTTACAAATTCAGGCTCTGGTGACTAAGTTGATACAAAACCAACTGGGTCATTTACTAGTTTTGAGCTTAAGCATATTATTTAAATGTTTCCTTATGTAAAAAAAAAAAATTATGATTATAATAGAATCTGTATCATAGAGATGTATTGAATTGTCATCCTCACCATTCTCCTCTTCTTCCTCTTCTTCTTATACCCATCCCAGGCCTATACTCTTGTTTTCCCCCTTATCTGAAATCTCTCTGCCTCTCAAACTAACAGATTCTCAAGAATATTACCTCCCCCATAAATTGTTCCTTAATTATTATAGTACAAACTTCAATGATCTCCCTCTTCCACTTAAACTATACTATGTGCTATATATTTTAAAATTTAGTGACCTGATGGAAGTAACACTTTCAAGTTAATGTTGAGACCATTTTCAGTTCTGTAACAAGCCTCTGAATCCCCAGAATTAGAAGTCGTTGATCCTGACATCCTGTCCAAACCCAAAAGCATTTTCCCACAAAAAGCAATCTTACAGATGGTAACTACTAACTACTACTATTTATTTTTCCATTATTTTATTTTGACCCACATCTGTTTCATATAGGCTGTAATCTGCTCCAGGAGGTACTCTTTGGCAAGTAAGCAGGCTTTTGGGTTAACACTGTGAGGCTGAAATCTTAGCCCTTTATCTTACTAGCAATATGTACCTGGTGACCTATTTGTTCTTCTTGTTCCCAGATTTCCAGTGGATCAGAGCAGAGCTGGGGAGGTGGTGGGAAGCTATTGCTTCTCCTGAACACGGAACTTTTCAAGAAGCACTTTTCTAATAATTTGTTTTAGGGTGATATGTTAATAGGATAGGAAAAAGAGGCTTCATTATGAACGCAAAACCTTGAGATACCCAGAAAAGACAAAGTGTGGAATCTCTTTTATGAGTTTATTCTTCTACAAACAAAATTTGCTAAGATCTATTCTGGCTTTACAGGAGTTGGAAAAGACTGTTATGGGTTTTTTATTTTTTTTTTAAATATAAATGGATGGGACTGTACATATGTCAGTTAATTAATAAATATAGGTTAGATCTATCAACTATAACATATATAATGTTTATCTTAAAAATTTAAGAAGATTTTTATGAGCAATCTCTGAAAAGGAGGAAAAAAGGTCTTGCAGTTTCACTTAACTCACCATAGTTACGATACAGAGTTTCCGTTAAAGAAGTAGGTTTCTAGCAAAAAAGGTTCCCAACTGATCAAGTATTTCATTGGTACAACTTATTCACCCACAAAGTTAACTATCAATTATGCAACTACCTCAAAAAAACAAAACCCCAAAACCCAGTAAAAAGTAATTAACATGGACAGTTACATAGCAAATCAAATAATAGCTCCTACACAGGCCTGCCTACTTCAATTATCCTTAGTCAGAATGATTATGATCAATAAAACTAAATTTTTTTATATTTTTGTGGTGAAAAACTGTCAGCTAATTGTCACTAAGTTTAAAGCTAATACATTTAACTTATTGGAATATTTTACTCAAAATGGTGCAAGTAATGCTAAAATAAATATATTGCCTATTAAGTACCATATTTTAAAAGTGGATTTTATGTAAACATAAAAACCAACAGCATCTTCAATTATCAAGGATTACCAGCATTTCAAAACCATATTATGAGACACTCAGAAAAGCTTGTTTTCAATTGTTCCATTATACATTTAGGAGTGAAATACTGAGTTAAAACAATGTTAACTGTCAAAGAATCATTAAGAAATCCTCCATCATAACCTTCACAATGGGTGGTCTGTAAAATGATCAAGAATAATATGCTGCATTCCATAGCCACTGAGGTCAGTTTCTGCATACAAATCTTTGCAGGAAGAAAAAGGCCTTCAGAAAGTGGGCCATTCATCTGAACCAAGTTCAGAGAATTTCCAGCACAGTGAAAAGATATGTCATGCGAGCACACAGATGTATTCAGTGGGGGTAGGCAGAACCAGCTACATGGAAACTACAAAGGAGCCCCCCCATGGCTCATGAATAAGTCGAGGAAATGATCAGAAAAAAAAAGAGAGAGAAATGTTTAGACAGATGGCCCACTTAAAATGCCTGAGACAGGGTATAACAATTTTAATGAAACTTTAGATCTAGCATATGAATTGTTTATTTCCCCCAGGGGGTGGTGGGACTCCCAAGAAAGACAAAAATTCAGCAATTCACTGAAAACTCACTTTTGGTAAGTTGAGATAGAGTCACAAATGAGTTTTATAGTGTTCATATAAAATTCATATTAAAAAGTTCATATAAAATTCTTCACAGAGCCATCAGCTATCAAAATGAACATAAAAACCATGTAATAAACAGATTAAAGGCATTTTAAACAGAAGTCTACTGCCAAACCAAACAAAAATTGAAGACTTATGTGAGAACTTATAACACTCCAACATTAAAGTTCATCACTGCAGAAGAAATATAAAAGCAGCATTTTCAGAGAACCTCTTCAAAGCTAGAAGCTGTCATAGAGTAACAGAATTCTGTCTACAGGCCATTAAAAATGTGTATGTTTGAATATGTAAGACTTTGTAAAAAAGTGTATATTACAAAATAGTACTTAGAAACACAACATCCCATAGTTTGGTGTTTTCAGCATTACAAATAATTACACAAATGACATCTGAGTGTAGAAATAAATACAGTTATTTATAATAATATACATTTTAACATTATCCATATCCCATTTTTTTCCTCTACCAATAAAAGCTTAAGGTTCTTAATTTAAACTTTGGGCACGATTTGTCAGGAAAGACAAAGTAGTGTATCTGCCACATCTGCAGGTTTCAGTGTCTGAATGACCAAATGCAAATTCTGGTTGCAACTTTTACTAGCTGCATGACCTTTACAAGTTACTTCTCTTCCTTGTGCCTCAGTTTCCTTATCAGTAAAACAAAGATAAGAAAACCTAACTTATATGGTTGATTAAGTGAGATAGAAAATGTAAAGTGCTTAGACTACTGCTTGGTACATAAATGCTAAACAAGGGTTAGCTAACATCATCAACTGATGGAGCAATATCTGAAATGGCACTGTAAAGTTTCAACAACTCTTAAGTTTTAAAAAACTTTACTAATATAAAATTTACATGCAGTGATATTAAAAAAATCTTAAATTCCTTAATTCCCCGTTCCAGTACATCTCCTCCTCCTCCCTCACCCAACCATAGATGAGTTTTGCATGTTCTAAAGCTTCAAGTAAATAGACTCTGAAAAATGTGGTCTTTCTTGAGAACATACATTTTCATTTCTTGTAGGTAAAAGCCTAGGAGTAGAAATACTGGGGCAAATAATATGTCTAATTTAATAAAAACTATCAAACTTTTCCAAAGTCTTATTACATTTTTTCACTCCCACCAGCAATGGTGTTGCTCAACATCCTTGCCACTATTTGACATTGTCAGGCTTTCTAATTCCAGCTAGATTAGTGAATGTGAAACAATATCTCATTATACTTGTAATATCTATTTCCCTTATGACTAATAATGTTCAGTTCCTCATGTGTCAACTGGCCATTTGTATTCAAGTTTTTACCCATTTTTTCTTAGGCTGTTGGTCTTTTGATTTGTGGGATTTCATTATTCTAAATACAAAGCCTTGTCAGATTTACCTATTGTGAATATTACCTCCCCCCCCCAACTGTGTCTTGTTTACTAATTATCTTAATGTCTTACCTTTGGCAGAAGTTTTTAATATTAATGAGCTCTTACTAATATTTTTAATATTAATGAGATCTAACTTACTAATATTTCCTTTTAGTGCTTTCTGTGCCCATGCTAAGAAGTTTTTGACCATACAAAGATACAGAAGATACTCTCATATGTTTTCTTTTAAAAGCTTTATATGTAGACCTATGATGCATCTCTAATTTTCTTGTGTGTAGGAGATAGGGGTGGACGGTTCATCTAGTGTGCCAAGAAAATTTGTAGAGCAGGTCCTGCAACTTTGTTCATCTTTCTGCAAGACTGTTTTAGCTATTCCAGGATCTTCTGCATCTTCATAAAAATTCCAAAACCAATGTGTCAGTTTCTTCCCCATTCTCCCACCACCACCGCAATAAAGCAACCCCAATGGGATTTTGATTGGGCTTGCACTGATTCTGTACATCAGTGTAGGGAGAACTGACATCTTAACAATATTTTGTCCTCCAATCCATGAACATGTTACGTACATATTTCCATTTACTTTGATCTTGAATTTGTCCCAGCAAAATGTGGCAGTTTTGGATCTCTTGTAACAAATGACCATTTTTGTTATAGTTGTATTAGTTACATAGTAGATTCCTTAGAGTTTTCTTAAATAACCAATTAAGCTGTCCTGGAAAGCTTACTTTCCAATCCTTATGCTTTATTATTTTTTCATTCCTTAGTACCCTGGTGTACTGGTTTGCTAATGCTCCCCTTATGTAAAATACCAGAAATGGATTGGCTTTTATAAAGGGGTTTTATTTGGTTACAAGTTTACAGTCCTAAGGCCATTAAAGGTGTCCAAAATAAGGCATCAACAAGAAGATACCTTCACTGAAGGATGGACGTTGGCATCCGGAACACCTCTGTCAGCTAGAAAGGCACATGGCTGATGTCTGCTATTCCTTTGCTCCCAGGTTGTGTTTCAAAATGGCATTCTCCAAAATGTCTCTGGGCTTGTCTCTCTTAGCCTCTTCAGCTCCTGTGTGTCCTTGCTTCTTTCTCCCAGCACATTTCTCTCTTAAGTGTCTGGGGGTCCTCTCTTAGTTTCTCCAGAACAAACTCTGGGCTGGCATCTCTTAGCTTAGCATCTCCGAACATCCTTCTGTCCACATCTCCAAGCATCAGCTTTCAATGGCCATCTCCAAAATGTCTCTTAGCTTCTCTTTGGGATGCTTTGTCTTCTCTTAGCTCCAGAGGGAGCCAACTCTGGGCTAGCATCTAAAAGCCTCAGCAAGCATCTGGGTCTGTGTTGGCTCTCAGTTTCTCTTTTAAATACAGTACTCCAATGAACTAATTAAGACCCACCCTGAATGGGCAGGACCACACCTCCATGGAAATAACCCCATCAAAGGTGTTACCCACAGTTGGGTGAGTCAAATCTCCATGGAAACAATCAAAAGTTTCTAGCCTAATCAAGACTAATACCTCTGCCCCCACAAGATTGCATTAAAGAACATGGCTTTCTTTGGGGGACGTAATACATCCAAACCGGCACAAACGGTTAACTGAAGTCAAGTTTATTTTGTTAAACATATGCCTAAATATTTCTTATGCTATTTTAAGTGGAACTTAAAAATTTTCATTTTCAAATTGCTGCTAGTTTATTGAAATAGAATGGATTATTGATGGACTTTTTGTAATACAATCTTGCTAAATTTATTTAATAGTTCTAGAAATTATGTACATCCCTTCGGGTATTCTATGTAAACAGTTATGTCATTTGTGAATAGAAATAACTTTACTTCTTTCTGATCTTTATGCCTTTTATTTATCTTCTCTTATTGCACCAGCTAGTATACCAGTATAATGATGAATAAGTGATAAAAGTGGACAACTTTGTCTTGACCCCAAATTTTAAGGAGACAACATTCAACATTTTTCAGAAAATTTTTGCCCCATTTTTCCTGTCATTTTTAAACTCCAAATACATGCATGTTAGACTTCCTGACATAGTCCCCCAGGTCACTGGGGCTCTCGTCAATTTTTAAATATCTTTTCTCTTTCTCTTCTTCAGATTGTATAATATCTAAGCTTCTGTCTTCAAATTTACCTATTTTTTCTTGTGCAGTCACCAGTATGCTTTCCAGCCTATTCAGCAAATTTTCCATTTCAGATACTGTACCTTTCAGATCTAGAATTTCCATTTGCTAATTTGTTAGTTTCCATTTCTTTGCTGGCATTTCCTATCTTTCTCATTGTGACCATTTTGTTCTTTAAGTCTTAAAAATAGTGTTAATAGCTACTTTAAAGTCCTTATGTGGAAGCCCAACATCTTAGTAATCTACAGTTGGTTTCTATTGACTGCACTTTCTCTTGACTAAACACTATCATCTCTAGGGTGGGCGGCACCTGAAATTTCTGCTCCTTTCATTCAGTATTTCAACTGGTTTTATATGCCAAGCTCCCTGAAGTCTTCTTTATGCATATGTGTGTCAGGAATCAACAAACAATTTGAGCAAAGTTGATCCCTTTTTGCCAAGATATCCCCCTTCAATTTCCAAAAGTTCTGACATGTTGAACATCATTCTCTGTCACTTCAAGCCATTGAGACTGTGGCTAACTGCTTGAGAACCAGTCATGTCTTGATTTGTGCACTGATGATTACCTTCAAGGGAAAATCCAGATAAATGTGGACCACACCAAGTATGGTCTCCTTCTTTTAATGATTGAAATCCCTTAAAATCCAGACTGTTTTGTTAACCAGGGCCTTCAAATGATTAGGTTCTATATCTTCTCCAGAGTTTAAAACTATTTTCTGGAGGAGGGTTAGTTAGAAATAAGATACATTTATGGAAACTTGAACTTTTCTATGTTGTTTTAACTTTATACCACTCATAGTGAGAGGCAAAAAAAGAAACACTACTAGTTCATGTATGTGTGCTACTTCTGTCTTCCTGGTGGTGGCCCAGGAATCCTTGACATCTCTCCTTGTAAAGATTATTCTTATTACTAAATTAAGTACAGTCTTGGAAGCATATTTTACAATTATGAAAAAAAATTCTTGACAATTCCATTCATCAAGCTAGCAGGAAGTTAAATAATGTCTTTTTAATTCCTAAAATTTGAACTCCAGTACAATGTTGAATAGAAATAACAGCAGCAAAACCCTTGTCTTGTTCTTGATTTTACGATGAAGATAGTCATTCACCATTAAGTTAAATGTTAGCTCTGGGTTTTTCATATGTGGCATTCATAAGGTTGAGGAATTTCCATTCTATTCCTAGTTTGTTGTGTTTTTTTTCTTTTTTTTAAATCATGAAAGCATTGTCAGACTTTCCCCATGCTTTTTCTGTATTTATCGAGATACTCCTGTGTTTTTGTTCTTTAATCTGTTAATATGGTATATTATATTGATTGACCACGAATGGTAAACTAATCTTGTATTCCAAGGATAATTCTCACTTGGTCATGGTACATAATGTGTTTTATATATTCTTGGATTCAGTTCAGTAGTGTTTTGTTGAAGATTTTTGTATTATATTTATCAGCAATACTGGCCTTTAGTTTTCTTTTCTTGTGATGTCTTTGTTTTTCGTATCATAGTAATACTAGTCTTGCAAGATGAATTGGGAAGTGTTGCGTCCTCTTCTAATTTTGGTGGAGTTTGTGAAGGATTGGTATCAGTTCCCCTTTATGTGTTTCACTGAATTTACCAATGAAGTCATCTGATCCTAGGTTCTTCTTACTAGAAGTTTTGTGATTCCTAATCCAATTGCTTTACTTCTTATGAGTCTGTTCAGATATTCTGTTTCTTCTTGAGTTAGGGTCAGCAGTTTGTCTCTCTACAGTTTTGTTCATCTATGTTATCTAATTAACTGACATAGAATTGTTCATAGTATTCCCTTATAATCCTCTCAGTTTCTGTAAAGCTGGTACCATTGTCTCATTTTACTTCCTGATTTTACTAATTTACGTCTTCTCTCTCTTTTTCTTATTGAGTCTAGTTAAAGGTTTGTTAATTTTCTTGTTCTTTTCAAAGAACCAACTTTTGCTTTTCTGGATTTTCTGTATTGTATTTCAAATATGTATCATTCGATATAAATATCATTAATTTCTGCTCTAATCCTTATTATTTCCTTTTGGTATGGATTGAATTGTGTCCCTTAAAATGATACTCTGATTCAGCTGCACCACACTTTAACTGAAGTAACCTCATCAAAAGGTCCTGCTTATAATGGGTTCACACCCACAGGAATGGATTAAGTTCAAGAGCTTGTTTATCTGGGTTACACAGCTCCGAACCACCACAGGGGGAATGTCTTAATTTCCTAAGAATGTCTTCTTTATTTTTGAAGCACAATTTTGCTGGACATAGAATTCTTGGTGAAAGACTGGGGCCCTCTCTGGTCTTTCCTGGGCATGTGCACAGCTCTGTACATGCACATAGCTTTGTAGATCCCCAAGAATATGTCAGAGCTTTTCAAAGCCTATAGGCTGTGTAATGGCCAAAGATAGTAGGCCCTACGTCTTGGAACTGTAAATGATACCTTAAAAGGCAGAAGGGTCTTTGCAATATGATTAAGTTAAGGATCTTGAGATTGGGAGATTACCCTGGATGATCCTGTTGTCCCTAAATCCAATCAAAGTATCTCTGTATGAGAGGGAGAAGGATATTAGATACATACACAAAGGAGAAGGTAATGGAAAGATTTAGAAGAGATTAGCATGATGTGAACAAGGGACACTGGGAGTCACTAGAAGCTGGAAGAGGCAAGAAAGAGATTCTCCGCTGGAGCCTCTGGAGGGAGTGCAGCGCCTCAGAGAGAACTGGGAGAGAAATTTCTCCAGGGTTTTAAGTCCCCAAGTTTATGGTATTTTGTTTCAGCAGCTACAGGAAACTAATATACCCCCTATGGAAATATTTCTTAGATCTTTCCTTTAGGTTCTGGCTAGGCTCTTGTTTACCTTAACTAATATCATAGTCTCAGGAAGGTATGATGTTAAATAATTGCTTCTGTTTGTTTTTGAGACATACCTTGAGTATAGAGTATTTTCCCCATGGTCCAAGCACCCAATCAGGTGAAACAACCACAAGCCCCTGCAAATGGGGCTTTTCTCGGGAGCTGCAAGATGAATCAAATTGGGACAACCCTCTAGAGATAGGGCTTCTTGAAGAGCTCCAAATCCAGTATGTCCTCTCCCATGGCTGCAAGCCTGCTGGATATTATGGCTACTAAGGTTGTGAAGCTGGTTTTCAGGGCTACTGTGGAGCTGCTGAGAGGGAGATGGGAGTATGCCAAATTAAAATGCCACAAACTCTGCTCTTGAGCAGTTTTTCTTCAGTAAACACTCCTCAGATTGTTACAAGTCTTTAATCTCTAGAGTTCAGGAAAATTTCAGTTTTTGCTAGCGTTTTCATTTCTTTTTATGGAGAACCAGACAGCCTGCCATTCTGTGAGCCCCACCCCAACAAACTAAAATTTAATTGATGACAGAGTAACTTCAAAAACTATTGTTTGTCAATATTATGAATCAAGAACATTAATATAAATATTATCATTAGCTTAATGTGACAGGAGATAACCACAAAAATATATAGTAAGATATATACCAGTATACCATAGATTAATTATAAGTCATCATGCTATAGTACACCATGAAAGGGGACAAAAATATACAAGACAGAATTTGTCTCATGGGGTCAAAAGTCTAATAGAAGAGATAATAAAACAATTATAATACAAAGGAAAAAATGGTATGTGCTATAAAAAATCATAATAAAGTTAAATATAAGTATGGGACAGCAAGAGCTTAGTCCCCACGGCGAGGATTATGAATCGTTTGACTGTGGTGATAGCATGACAGATAGCAGGTGATGCAGGCTTAAGATCGAAAGGTATTACCAGAAGATATCAAAATTTTTAGTCCTCCATTTCTTGAAAAGTGTAAGTTCAAATTTTCCTTCTTTCAACTTCTTTCTTTTAATATATTTAGGGCATTATTCCTAGGGATGTAAAATTCCCTGGGAAATTTACTAGAAAGAGTTCTGGGCTTGAAACAGAAAACCTGGGTTCCAAACTAGTCTTTATCACTTATTAAGTATGTGAAACGGTGCAAGTCTCTCAATCTTCAAATTTCTCAGTTTATTTAAATCCTAAATGAGAATAATAATATCCGTCTACTAAGAAGGTGTAATATTTAAATGAATAATATTTATGAAAGGAGCTAGCATAGTGATTGATATTTTATATGCATTAAATCAACATTAGGTGAATCTAAAAGAGAGTTAAAATCATTTGGATATTTAGTATTATAATCAAATTACAAATGGCTGTAAACTCATTTTTAATTACTGCTAATGTACTAGGTAAAGACACACCAGGAGGAACCTAAGATGGCGGCTAGGTGAGACAGGGCAAAACAACACCTCCATGAAAAATACTAGAAAAAAAAACAGAAAGTGACCCAGAACACCAGTTCCAGTGATGGACCAGCCAGACAAGGTCTGCTAAATCCACAGGGACTGTGCATTTGGTGAAACCAGAAGTCGGCATTCTGAAACGAGCTGGGAACACCCCAGCACAGCCTGGCAGCCCAGGGCTTCCCTTGAGGGACGGCGCACACTTGTGATGTGGCACAACCTTCCCTCAGCAGAGGTCCTGGAAGAGCACGGCTGAGAAGGGGGACCTGCTTGGAAATTCCAAGGACCCTACGCCAACATACCAAGGATTTGTGGGTCAGCGGCAGAGACAATCTGTGGCAAGACTGAAATGAAGGCTTAGAATCTTGCAACAGCCTTAAATCTCTGGGAACACCTGGGAGGTTTGACTATTAAAGCTCCCCTGCCTCCCGAACCACCCAGACACATGCCCCACATTCAGGGCAGACAGCACCAACAACACACCCAAATTTCGTGCACCAATTGAACCCCACAAGGGTAAGATCCCCACATACCACAAAGACAAAGTTGGGGAGAACTGACTTGAGGGGAACAGGTGACTCGCGGGCGCCATGTGCTGGTTAGTTAGAGAAAGCTGTAGATCTGAAAAATTAGAGACTGGTGTTTTTCATATTCTGAAAGAACCCTATCAAGTAAAGCAAATCCAAAGAGGCCAAAAACAACAGAAAATCTTAAAGCATATGATAAAACCAGACGATATGGAGAACCCAAACCCAAACAACCCAAATCAAAAGATCAGAAGAGACACAGTACTTGGCGCGATTAATCAAAGAACTAAACACAAACAGCGAGAGCATGGCAGAGGATATAAAGGACACGAAGAAGAGCATGGCACAGAATATAAAGGACATAAAGAAGACCCTAGAAGAGCATAAAGAAGAAATTGCAAGAGTAAATAAAACAGAAGATCTTATGGAAATAAACGAAACTGTTGGCCAAATTAAAGACTCTGGATAGTCATAATACAAGATTAGAGGAAGTTGAACAACAACTCAGCCTCCTCGAGGACCACAGAACAGAAAATGAAAGAACAAAAGAAAGAATGGGGAAAAAATCAAAAAAATCAACATGGATCTCAAGGGTATGATAGATAAAATAAAACATCCAAATTTAAGACTCATTGGTGTCCCAGAAGGGGAAGAGAAGGGGAAAGGTCTAGAAGGAGTATTCAAAGAAATTGTTGGGGAAAACTTCCCCAACCTACTATACAATATAAATACACAAAAGCATAAATGCCCAGCAAACTCCAAATAGAATAAATCCAAATAAACCCACTCCAAGACATATTCTGATCAGACTCTCAAATACTGAAGAGAAGGAGCAAGTTCTGAAAGCAGCAAGAGAAAAGCAATTCACCACATACAAAGGAAACAACATAAGACTAAGTAGTGACTACTCAGTGGCCATCATGAAGGTGAGAAGGCAGTGGCATGACATATTTAAAATTCTGAGAGAGAAAAATTTCCAACCAAGAATACTTTATCCAGCAAAACTCTCCTTCACATTTGAGGGAGAGCTTAAATTTTTCACAAGCAAATGCTGAGAGCTTTTGCTAAGAAAACACCTGCCCTACTTCAGATATTAAAGGGAGTCCTACCGACAGAGAAAGAAAGAAAGTATAGAGAGAGATACAGAGAAATTTAACAGACATATATAAAACACTACATCCCAGGTCACCGGGACACACATTCTTCTCTAGTGATCACGGATCTTTCTCCAGAATGGACCGTATGCTGGGACAAAAAACAAGCCTTATTAAAAAAAAGAAAATTTGAATTTATTCAAAGCACATTCTCTGACCACAATGGAATACAAATAGAAGTCAATAACCATCAGAAACTCGGATAATTCACAAACGCCTGGAGAGTAAAAATGAGGGGGAGATGAAAACACTCCCAGATAATCAAAAGCCAAGGGACTTCATCACCAGTAGATCAGTCCTATAAGAAATGCTAAAGGGAGTTAGTTGAGCAGGTGAAAGGAAGGGACACTAAACAAATGACTGAAACTACATGAAGAAATAAAGATTTCCAGTAAAGATCACATGGTAAATATAAATACCAATACTACTGTATTTTTTTGATTTGTAACTCTACTATTTACTTCCTATAGGATCTAAAATACATAAACTAATGATAAATCAGTGGTTTTGGACTCAATGTAAAATATGTCATTTTTGACAAGAACTACATAAAGGTGGGGGAATGGAGGAGTATAGGAACATAGTTTATGTGTCCTATCAAAGTTAAGTTGGTATCAAAGAAAAACAAGATTGTTATAGATTTAAGAGGTTAAATTTAAGCCCCATGGTAAACACAAAGAAAATATCAGAGAATATGACCATAGAGATGCAAAGTAGAGTACGGGTTACGAGAAGTGGGGGAAGGGGCAATGGGGACTTAAGAAATGAGTGTAGGGTTTCTGTTTGGGGTGAAGGGAAATTTCTAGTAATGGATGGTGGGAAGGTGATAGCATTGCAACATTCTAAGTGTGAATAATCCCACTAATGGAATGCTAGGGAGGGGTTGGAATCGGAAGATTTAGGCTGTAAATATGTTTCCACAATTGGGAAAAATAATTAAAAAAAGACAGTCTAAATAGATGACAATTAAATGCCAAGGATGATCCTGGATGGGATCTGAGGATGGTGGAGAGGAGGCTCCAAGGGACACAGATGGGACATAAGAAAAAAAAAAGGAAATATAGAATGTAAGCTTTGTATCAATGTTGAATTTCTTGAACTTCTTCGCTGAGCTTAATGGGATTGCATAAAAGAATGTTCTTGTTCATGGGAAATGTATATGTGAATTATATTGTTTGTTCAAGGATGTGTGCAGCTTGCTCTCATGTTCAGAAGACAGAGCAATAGATGATGGATGATAGGGAGAGAGGGAGGGAGAGAAAGAAATGGTGGTGTGACAGGATGTTAAAGTTGGCAGATGGGAGTATCAGAGGAGGGGGGTCGGGGTATGCTGGAGTTCTGTGTATGGGGTTTGTATTGTTTTTGCAACTGTTCCTGTAAGTTCAAATTTATTTCAAAATAAAATTTTTAAAAAAATAGTAAAGACACACCAAGTTCAACAGCAGATATATAAGCCTTACGCATTTCCTAATGGTACCATGGAACAAGAAGGTAGCCATAAGACAATCTAAAGGTTGTAAGACTTTTTTTTTTTTTTTGAATAAAATAATATATCTCATCAATTATTCATTCAATAGAAATGGAGTATGAGATTCTCACAGTAAGGGTGTATACCCATATGTGCCGGTTTGGATGTATTATGGCCTCCAAAACACCATTATCTTTGATGTAATCTTGTGGGGGCAGATTCATTAATCTTTTTGATTAGGGTGTGACCTTTTGATTGGGTGTTTCTATGGAGATATGACCCACTCATCTGTGGGTGATGATTTTGACTGCATAATTTCCATGGAGGTATTACCCCGCCCATTCAGGGTGAGTCTGAATTAAAGCACTGGAGCCATATAAATGAGCTGACAAACAGAAAGAACTCAGTGCAGCCGTGAGTGACATTTTGGAGAGCAACTGAGAATGACATTTTGTTGGAGCTGCAGCTTACGGAGATATTCTGGAGAACGCAACCCAGAAGCAAGCAGATGCCTAGAGAGGAACATCGTGGGAGAAAGCCATTTTGAAACGAGAACTTCAGCGCAGAGGCCTTCCCAGCTAACAGAGGTTTTCCAGACGCTACTGGCCATCCTTCAGTAAAGGTACTCTTGTTGATGCCTTACCTTGGACACTTTATGGCCTTAAGACTGTAATTTGGTAACCAAATAAACCCCCTTTATAAAAGCCAATCCATTTCTGGTATTTTGCATAACGGCAGCATTAGCAAACCGTAACACCATACTATTCATTCTCAAAGAGATACTCTTTAATGGCTTATCTATCAGTCAGTAACATTACAGAATCTTTTCAAGTGGATATCATCCCGGAAACATCCATATAACATCTTAATAAAGAGTTAATTCTTATGCATTCACCACCACAATCAATTTGAGAACATTCTCATTTCTCTGGGGGAGGGAGAAGAGTTAATTCTATAGATTAATGTTAAAAATATATATATATAACAACAGTAGATAGGCATTGCTGACTGGACGTGGCATGGTAGTTCACGGGTATGTAATGATTATTCCAAAAGTTTAAAAATGACTAAAAGGTCCAAGCTAGATGAAGGTAAACCTTCTTAGGCTGGTTTTAAAGAAACTCAACTGTATGAAAGTAGGAAGGTATGAGAGAAATTTATATACCTATCTTGGAAATACACACTGGGAGATGAATTCTAAGTATACTTATGACAAAGATATGTATAGCCCCTCAGTATGGTAATGTGAGGAAAAGTAACAAATTTTCAAAAAAGGAAAAAGAAGAAATATTTAATAGATGATCTAAAAAAAAAATGTTCAAAGAGCTGCCTTGACTCAAATATTTCATTGACTACCTCTTAACAATTCAGTTATTTCTCGTTGTTTTCAGGATTAAGTCCAAAGTTTTCACCCCTTTCTAGCCCATTTACCTCTAATCTCCCCCCTTTCACTTACCCCACTCACTTATTATAGCATTTCCCCAACAACCTGAACTTTTCCTCTGTAGCACTTTTGGAAGTTAACTATTTTTTAGATGTCTTTACCAGATTATAAGGTTCCTTAAGGCTAGGATTGTCTGTTTTGTTATTACTATAAACCCAAGCAGCTTATCAATGGAATGCTATTTGTTATTTTTTGAATGATCTAATAACTCTAATTCTGAAGATAAAAGGTTACCATCATTAAAATATATATTCTGGAAGTAACTCTACTTAAATAAGTTAACTTTTTGAAGTAGATGGTCAAAATACTGGTCATCTAGACCAATATCATCTAGACATAAGGCCTTAACTATACACAAGCACTCAAGACGTGAAATTAGTCTGACACACTGTGAGAAACCAGGATTTCCAAAGAGATCAGATAATGAGCAAATATGCATACAAATAAGTTTTTGATGGTAAAATTAAAAGATAGTTTAAAAGAAAAAATATGGACAGTGTAATACAGAGTTTATCCATACATTAACATGAAAATTTTAATGTCTGCATTAAGGAACAAAAGGATACTTAAGAAGCTACTGTGCTAATATCTTTTAAAATAACAGTTCTTTCAAATAATGTGTAATTAGTTAATGCTCTTCCTTTTCTTACACATTTCTTAGTATTTTCCAATGTTCACAGAACAAATTTAACCAAAGTATCATTTGAGATTAAGATGAAAAGATAAGCTTTATAAAGAGAAATTTGAGTCTATTTAATTCAATTCCAAGAGTCAAGAGCTAAAAATATGAATTTTCATCATCACCAATCTATTTTTAATTATGTACTTTAAGGAAACGGTGGTAGTAAAGTAAACTGACAAACAGATCTTAATGAACACAAGGCCCAAATCAGTTTCCTAGAAGAGACTTTATAAATCTCATTCTGATACATTATTTTCATCCATTACCAAATATAAATCATAATAGTACAGTAGATATAGAGAAAAAAGCATTATACTGAAAAAACAAATCATGTCTTCAAAAGACATTTTTCCATTTGCACCCTTCTCATACTCTTAAATTTTTACTTTATCTCACTAGCAAATCGCTCTAAACCACCTTTAAGTCCTTTTTAGGAATAAGGACTAAATATATACAATATTTTGTATATTGTATATACTAAATATATACAATAGGGCATAAATATATACAAAAATTCCTCAGTTAGCTACAGAAAATTGCCTTACTGAGGGGCTAACTTGGATTTTTAATAACAATCTTTGTATTATGTAAATTAATCTTTTGACATTTTATTATAAATGCAGTGATAGAGTTGATTTAGTTTCAATTCAAAAATCAAGATTTCATTACCCTATAAAACACACCCAGAGTTCAAAGTATTTAAAGGGGTTAAGCAAAATGCAAACATTTAATGCAACATTAACCATGTGAAATAAAAACCTGATTGCTGCCTAAAGAAAGGATGCTATGCTGTTACCCTGGTGACAGGTTAAAAAAGGGATTCTGAGATGAATAGTTGTATGATATGAAATTAAAATGTTTCACACTGAACAATCCAAAATGAATTGGGAAAGGTTAGAGTAGAGGAGAGAGAAATCAATTTTCCAATGGCAATAGTGAATGGGAAAGAAATATGAATAGGATTTGTCAGTAGGGTGCAACAGCTGCCAAATATCCTGCAGCCAAAGAATTACAATACTGTTGATGAAGTGTGCAAGAGCTTTTAGAATCATTGCAGGAAACAGAGAAATTCTCCTACAATAATGAGACTATCCCATCTTCCAATCAATCCTTATAGGAGAACTGAAGAAAAGAAAAATATTTTAAAATGCAGTATTTAGCAACAAATGTATAAATATGCCACCTTATCCATTTATTGTTTATTGCTTAATCTCACATAGGTTTCTAAAAATCACCCAAGAGACAGTCTTATTAAATAACTGAAAATATTATAATAGAGATAGGAAAAAGTAAGACTAGTTTAATTGGTATTTTCTCCCCTCTTGCTTTTAGGGGATTTATTTGCTCAAATAAAAGTGGGTATTTCCAAAGACATGGTATAATTATGTATTTTTTTAAAATATATGCCCAAAGTACTATTTTATTTTTTATCATATATTCACTTATCAGAGCATCAACTTCATTATCATATTAAAGTAGCTTATCTAAGAACAGATATGAAACAAGTACAATATATAAGTTCCATTTTATTTTCATAGATGGTGTCACCTTTCAATGATTAAGATCATATTTCAAAATCTAAACTTTTATCATCCATTTGAAAACAATAACAGGTGAGTGAATTATAAATTTAAACCAGGAAAGGCTACTATTTTTTAAAAGCAAGAAAAAAAAACAGATAATTACATCTGTCAGGGAAAAAAAAAATCACTAAAAAACTGAATCTCCATTTTATCAGGAAGCCAGATGAGAAAAGAAAATACAATACAAATGTAGATATGATGAATGCAAATAGATAGAATTCCAGTGAATGTAATTTCCCATTATGTGAAAGTTAGAAGATGGACTGTATAACACAGTGAACACTTTTGTGGATGATGGACTGTGGTTAATAGTACAAGAACGTTCTTTCATGAATTATAACACATGTACAACACTGTCACAAGCTGTTAATAATAGGGTGGTATATGGGGAAAAATACACTTAATGTAAACTGTGGACTATAGTTAATAGTACTATTTCAATATTGTATCAATTGTAACAAAGTTACCACACTATTGCAAAGAGTCTACAGTAGGGAAGTATATGGGAATATTGTATTTCTTTCATGACTTTTCAGTAAACCTATAACTTCTCTAATTGAAAAAAAAATTATAAAAAAAACATTATACTAAGTGAAAGAAACCAGACATAAAGGACTACACATTGTATGATTCCATTCAAATAAAAGGGAAATATAAATAAGTCTATAGAGACAGAAATAGATAATACATAATCTATTACAGAAATATCTGTACCTATTACAGAAATAGATTATGTAGGGGTGAGAAAGGATAGAGAGATTGAGAGGTGATGCTAAGGGTAAGGGGTTTTTTCTTTTTTACACCATCAAAATGTTCTAAAATTAACTGTGGTGGCGAATGCACAACTCTGTGATTATACTAAAAAGCCATCAATTGTACACTTCAGATGGACTGAACGGTATGTGAATATATCTCAATAAAACTGCTCAAATTTTTTCCCCATTATGATGTTGTAACTAAAAGAGTCAAACTGATGACAGGCTCTGTAGCCAGTCAAGATACTTCATATGTTCTACTAAATAGAAGTATGAGTGGTAGTTATACCATGACTCTGGACAACCACAGTAATCTTCAAAAAAAGTTAATTGCTTCATTTCTGTTTTTAACCATTCAAGCTGAAGTATTTTCATCAATATAATCACAGACCACAATGAAAGTATTCCTTTGCCCGAGTCTGTAACACCTCAGCGCAAATACCAAGAGAGAAACTATAAGATTAAAGTAGAAACTAGAAAGTAAAAACTGCTACCTCGTGCAATTCATAAACTATCAGAGCTGAAAAAGATTTCAGTAATTGCATAAGCTAACAGTCATTTTTCAGAGGAGGAAACTGAAGTCAAGAATTGAAGCATTCTGCACAAAGGCTTGTGCCAACTTGATACCTGGCAGTGGAGCTGGGACCAAAATCCAGACTCCTGAAGCTTCACTCATTCTGGTTCTACTACATCATGCCAACTCCTCTGACAGTTTGGTTCCAGGTGAAAGAGCTGAAAGAGGACTCTGTTTCTAGCCTGAGTAACTGAAGAGAGGGAAAGCCTTAAATAAAACAAGCCATACAAAATTGTGCACTCATCTACATAATCACACACCTGTTAACACTAATATAACATTCTAATGAAAATTAATTCTCTGAATTTATCAATTCTACAAGAACATGATTTTCTATCAAAGGCTCTGTTTTTTTTTAAGGTACTAATGATATCTAAAGCATCATACAACCTTTGAAAACCACTTTTTCAAAGAAATATTTAATGCTATGGTAAAATGTTGATAGCATAATGGTATGTTTTTCAAAAGGACACCTTTGTAAAATAGAATGGTCTATTTTCTGTAAAAACAAAATAAGGCAAAATCATGGAAAAATCCAAGTTTCTGACACAAAAGCCTGTGCTCAGAAACATGAAGGTATGTTCTAGAACAGAACAAGACAAGAAAAATAAATATCATAACTCGCAGAAAGGAGGGCATAGAGTTGTCATTATTAGAGGATGTATTGGTCACTTTAACTGATCACTCAGCATCTGGTTCACACCAGAAAATTAGTGCAAGACAATCTTAATAATCTGATTCCCTTTGCAGTGACTGGTTTAGGAATGAGCAGGTAATTCACTTCTAACCAATGAGAACTGAAGTGTAATTGGTTTGGTAACATCTGAGAAAGGTTTCCTCAAATGTTTCCTCACTTTTCTTAGAGACAGACACAATCTTCTGAACCTCATCTTATCTAGATTTAACTCCTGAAACTTCTGCCCTATCCTGCTAACACCCTTATGATGAAGCCCACACACAGAAGAAAGGAAAACTAAGATAATCACAGAAAAGCGACACCAATTGACAAACAGTGTCTCATCTTTGCTATCCTCTGAACCACTTATTCAGTGAGAGATAACTATATTAGTTTGAATCGGTTTCTGTTACTTATACCCAAAAACATCCTAAGTGATTCAGATTAATATATAATTGGCCCTCTAGAAACCAACTAAAATGTTATTATAATGGATATTTAAAATTTAGTAATAAGAATTATTATAAAATACAGTAAGTATTATAAAAGCAGTAAGTTAATATTACAGATATAAGAATGTTCTTTCATGAATTAAATGACAAAACACAATTACAAGGTGGTAATAATAGGGTGGTGTATGGGGAAAAAATACACCTAATGTAAACTATGGACTATAGTTAACAGTAATATTTTAATATTCTTTCATCAACTGTAACAAATGTACCACACTAATGCAAAATGTCAACAACGGGGGTATATGAGAATGTTATATTCTTTACATGACTTTCTTGTAAACCTACAACTTCTCTAATTAAAAAAATATGTAACAATTTTTTAAAAAACATTATGCCAAGTGAAAGGAACCAGACATGAAGTACTTCATATTGTATTATTCCATGTATACAGAATAAAAATAAATAAATCTACAGACAGAAGTAGATTAGTGGTTCTGTAGGGCTGGGGAAGGATAAAGGGATTGAACAGTGATTGCTAAGGGGTATGGGATTTTTGTTTTTGGAGTAATGAAAATGTTCTAAAATTGATTGTGGTGATGAATGCACAACTCCGTGATCATCCTAAAAGTCATTGATTGTACACTCTGGATGAACTATATGGTATGTGAATATATCTCAATAAAACTTAAAAAAAATTATTTAGAAAATGATGAAAAATATCCCATCCATAATCATACAAAAATATAAATCATGTAGAAATAAATAATAAGAAATGTGCAATTACAATAAGAGAAAACTATAAAGCCTTAAGGACAGAAACAAAAGACACTTCAATATGTACAGTGTTACATCATGCTCTCAACATCGTAAAGATATCTATTCTACCGAAATTTACTAGAACTTTAAGGCAATTCCAATATCAAAATGCTTCCAAACCCCAGCTAAAAGAATGATCAGTGAATTTTAGGAGGAAAAAAAAAAATGCAGGGACAAAAAGACAAATCAGAAGAACTGAAAAGAAAACCCAGAAAGTGCCCAGTATATATTTAAGGATTTTATATAAGATGAACGTGACATTTGAAAATCAATAAGGAAGGGAGAGACTAGTCGATAAATGGGACTGATTCCACTGGTTGACTATATGAAAAAATTAGAACTCTACCTCATATCACACTCCAAAAATAAAGTTGAAATGTAAAATGCCAGTATAATAAAGGAAAACTATAAATGAATAGAAAATAGAATGTAAGAGAATATTTTATATAATGTTAGGTTGGTATTTCTATAAGTAAAAGCAAAATGAGAAGCCATAAAGAAAAAATTGATAGATATGACTAAATAAACATTAAAGACACACTTGAATGGTGTCCCATTTTTCTTGACTACGTGAAACTACATTTCATTATGTACTTCACTGAAGATAACTGCATCCCAATTTCTACTTTCTTGTTATATTTATAGCTACATGGCATAAAGAATGCTACTTCCTATTCTTGATGGTTTTCTTTTTGTTTATCCATAATGTATTTACTTGGTTTTGTACTATAACATAGATTTTATTTTTTATTTCAAATATTTATATAATATATATTTATATAATATACATAAATTCTTATCTGTGTGTGAGAGAAAATACATACACATGTATGTTTCTGTCCTGTCAAACATGGAGTTATAAACTGATACTATCTCTCGGGAGTAGGCTAGAAGTAAGCTTCCAAATCAAAAAGAAGAAATTCATTTCAAAATATACAAAAAAGTGAATTCCAAAAAAGACTAAAAAAGTTAAATACTGCTTGATTTTCCAGTTGTTCAGTTATAAAATAAATGTTTAAAAATTTTGAACACATCCTTTGGTAATGTCAAAAAAGACGGAAGAAAAAAGGAAACAAGCAAAAAAAGGAAACCCCCTAAAATTTAATGAATTTACTATATATTTGCAATAAACTATTTTTATAAAACCTATGGAGTCATTATTTGCTTTCAAACAGCTTAAAATATGTTTCATGTATGAAAAAAATAACACTACCCATGCTCAACTCAGCATGGTTTAGCCCAGAGGATTGACCTCTGAAAGAAAAAGGTTTTCTCCAAGACATGCCACTGCCTAATTCTTAAAACATGCTGCTCCGGTTTGCTAATGCGGCCATTTGCAAAACACTGGAGATGAACTGGCTTTTATAAAGGGGGTTTATTTGGTTACAGAGTTACAGTCTTAAGGCCATAAAGTGTCCAAGGTAAGCCATCAACAAAGAGTACATTCACTGGAGGATGGCCAATGGCATCTGAAAACCTCTGTTAGCTCGGAAGGCACGTGGCTGGCATCTGCTTGCTCCCAGGTTGCGTTTCAAAATGGCATTCTCCAAAACGTTGCTCTTGGGGAGTTTTGTCCTCTCTTGGCTGCCGCTCCTCTTCAAAATGTTACTCTCAGTTGCTCACAGGTCCTGTCTGTGAACTCCTTTGTGCAACTCCAGTGATCCAATTAATACCCGACCTGAATGGGCGGGGTAACACCTCCATGGAAATTATCCAGTCAAATGTTTCACTCACAGTTGATTGAGTCACATCTCCATGGAAACACTTAAAGGATTCCAATCATATCAATACCAATACATCTGCCCCCACAAAATTGCATCAAAGATAATGACATTTTGAGGGACATAATACATCCAAACTGGCACACATGCCATGGTAACTTGAGAATACAAAGCAGTCCTCTGCTAGTGGTCACCAGCCATTCTGCCTCCAAGAAAATTTGCCTTCTCCTCCCTAGAAATGGTCATTCCAATAATAAGTTAGATAGCTTAGTGAAAAAATAATAAGAGTTTAGGAAGGTTGAGTGATATGACATAATACAGATTGGAAGACAATTCCCACAGCTACAAAATCTAATAACGGAAAGGAACAAATGCAGAAACAACAACAGGGAAGGGAGAGTAAAGGAAATTGAGTCAGGACAGAATGGCGTCCTCGCTGATGTCTGAGAAGTGTGGGATGGAAAAGATGAACCTGAACCTTATTGTCTAACGTAAGATGAGTGCCCCTCTCAAAAAGGTGACTTCTGGACTATGAACACATTTGGAACTAAAGCAAACAGGTATATTGAACACAAAGAAATTAACAATTGCTAAAAGAGACCAAAATGTTACCTTTAATATTTTTCCCCCAATCATTATTAGTGAAACAAATTATATCAAATCAAAATGCCAACAAAATAATTTTGGCTTCAAATAATACAAAGCAATTGTTCTACACAATTTTTAATGATACATATCTGTCAATAAAAGTGTTTAAGAAAAGAATGATTATCAAGATAACTCCATGGTAAGTCAATATATATTTATGTAAAGAATTAACTGTATTCACCAAACTTTACAGTCATCCTAAGAAAACCTGCTATTGTTTCTGACATTAACTTTTCTTTTTTTCCAAAAATGCACTGCTCTCCTTTTACTATCCAAATACAATGGGTACATATTATTGATGTCTTTTCCGAGTCATAAATGATGAAAGAGTAAAACACATAGAGAAATTGGGAAAATAAAATCAGCAGCCAAAAAAAGCAATGCAAAGGAAGGGCTGTGCACTCCTGGGTTTGGAAGCATAAACATTACATGACTACACCCAGGACATAGCAATATGTAGCCACACCTGGAGAGTGACACTTAAATTCCACTACCAAGCCAGTAATGAAAACATGGCCCCAAAGCCAAAATGTGAACATTCAACCACTCTACATCAGCTTCAGTGTCAGCAAACAAGCAAAAATAAGTTCGATTAACTTTGGCTAAATATGTTAATACTTGAAACAAGATTATACTTTGTCAAGAAAACCAATATATTTGCTAGGTGTTACAGATCTCTCTGTTACTATATATGGTTCCAATTTTACACAAATCAACAAGACTACAAAATAAATATGATCAATAGAAAATAAATACATCAAAAGTAATCAATTATTAATTGTACAGAAAATATGCATGCTATTATCTACATAGCTAACATTTTGGCATACATATTTCACTAATTTATTGTTTTTCAACTTCTAAAGGATAATGAGTTCAAAAGTAAATATGAGATACTTAAAATTTTTTAAGGTACCAATCAACAAATTTAAATTTTTGAGGTGGAAATTAAGCAAAAGACAAATATAAAGAAAGACCACTTCATAACATCGGCTTTATAAAGAAATTACTCTAAATATATGAACAATCTCCAAAGAATACTAGTGTTTATACTATCCATAATATCAGTAAATATCATAAAATAAAGTGCTGGACCGTGTTTCCCAAAAAGAATTCTCTGGAATGCTAATTTTCAAAATGTATATATACAACAATATCCCATTCTTAGAGATTCAGGATACACTTTATTATATTAAAGTCTCTGTCTGAGTGGCTTCTGACTTTAAAAAAGGATTTTCCACATTTATTTACATGCAGAACCATTTTCTTAACTAATAAAAATGTATTAGTTAAGAAAATGGCACACAAAGAACTAGTGCTCTACTGACAAAACTTTAAGAAACACAGTTCCAGTCTAAAATTATGCATTTGAATCTTAGAACAAAATATTAATGAGTACTGAAGCATGCTTCAGGCATTTACTAACAGACTGTCAAAAGGTCATATTAAAGAAGAAACAGTTAATCAATAGTATAGTAATGTATTGAATTGTTAAGTCCTTAAAGGGGATAACATTTGTTGAAGAGACTATCAATTGGCCATAGATATGAGGGTCTATTTCTGAACTCTCATTTCAGTTCCACTCATTGATATATCTAACCTCACATCCATGGTCAGTTGATTTTTGACAAGGCTGCCAAGCCCACTCAACATGGAAAGAACAGTCTCTTCAAAAATGGTGCTGGGAGAACTGGATATCCATATCCAAAAGAACAAAAGAGGACTCCTATCTCATACCTTATACAAAAATGAACTCAAAATGGATCAAAGACCTAAATATAAGAGCCAAGACTATAAAATTCCTAGAAGACAATGTAGGAAAGCATCTTCAAGATCTTGTAGTAGGCTAAGGTTTCTTAGACCCTACACCCAAAGCACAAGCAACAAAAGAAGAAACAGATAAATGTGACTTCCTCAAAACTGAATACTTTTGTGCTTTCACAGGACTTTGTCAAGAAAGTGAAAAGGCAATCTATTCAATGGGAGAAAACATTTGGAAACCACAGATTCGATAAGGAAGGGTTTAATATCCAGGATATACAAAAAAAAATACTATGACTCAACAATAAAAAGACAACCAAATTGAAAAAATGGGCAAAAGACTTGAATAGACATTTCCCCAAAGAGGATATACAAATGACTAAAATGCATATGAAAACATGCTCAGCTTCACCAGCTATTAGGGAAATGCATATCAAAACCACAATGAGACATCACGTCACAACTACTAGAATGGCCACTACTAAAAAAATAAAAATAAAAATAAAAAACAGAAAACCACAAGTGTTGGAGAGGATGTGGAAAAAACGGGAACACTAATTCACTGTGGTGGGAATGTAAAATGGTGCAGCCCCTGCAGAAGACAGTTTGGTGGGTCCTCGGGAAGCTAAATAGAGACCTGCCATATGATCCGGCCATCCCACTACTAGTTCTATTTTTTTTTTTAATTAAGTTTTATTGGAACAAATGACACCCATTTATTTACATATCATCTATGGCTACTCCAATGCTACAAAGTAATAGACACAAAAAGCTACATGAATCACAAACCTAAAATATTTACCATCAGGCACTTTAAGAAAAAGTTTGCTGATCCCTGAACTGGAAAAAGATTCTGAAGACATCAAATGACTGTAGCATACAGAGGAAAAAAGATTAAGATACAAAGATGAAGAGACATAATGGATATGTCAAGCAGGCCTAACATACATCCAACTGGAGTTCCAAGAGAGAATATAGAGTAGAGAAGTGACAATATTGAAAGAGAGAATGGCTGGATATATCCAGAACATAATGAAAGACATAAGTGCTAAAATTCAGGTAGCCTAACTCGACAAAGCAAAAGTTCAGAAAGAAGGATGGAAGGAAATAAGTCAGAAAGAAAGAAAAGAAAGAAAGAGTAGAGAGAAACTACAAAAGAAAAATCAAGTTCCAAAAGACCTTGAAAACAGCCAATGTGAAAAAATGGAGTACATAAAAAGGAAAGAAATTTGACATTTCCTCAATTCTTATTTGTAGCAATAAAAGCAATAAAACCCAGAAGGACTTTTAGTCTTTAGTCTTTTAGACTTTTAGTCTTTTAGTCTTCAAAGGACTAAGACAAAATATTATCCACCAGGAAATATTATACCTAGCAAAATGATCTTTCAAGAATTAGGGCAAAAATAATTAACTTTTTAGTTTAAAAAAATACTTTGAATACAAAGATCCTCATTAAGCAAGCAATTAGAGAAAGAAATTAATTTCAGAAAGTGTGAGATGTAGAAAAAGAAAGTTAAAAAAGAAAAAAATCAGAAAAATATAGAAAAAACTTAATATACTGTTTTTAAGTGGAAAAATAAATAGATGTTACCAAATATTCAACACTGATTGTATAAATTTGGAAGGGTATACTTGGAGGTAAACATTTCTTAATTCTTTATATTGTTTGGAAGAAAGGCCAAGAGTAAATTTTTAAAATAAGTTATGAACTGGGAATTATGAATATTTTGAAATATCCACGAAAAAGAACAGAAATGTGGCCTTTGATCTCCACATTAGAAGGGAAAAAACATAAAAGTGAGAAAAACAAAAACCAAGCAAACAAAAAAAACAAAATAAAGCCAAAACTCACAAAAGTGGGAAAAATACACAAATTAAAATCACAGAAATGAATAAAGATATGTCAGTAAATAAAAATACAATGAAAAGCTCTCCAGTTGAAAGATAAATACTATCAGAATAGAAAAAATACCCAGCTATAAGCCATTTATAGAAGAAAACCTAACAGAGGACCAAAAAAATCTTTAAAAAAGGACAAAAAAAGATATCCAAAAAACTTATAAAGAAACTCGTGTATCTATATTAAAATCAAACGAGACTGTTATGTCCCAGTTCAGTGGATTTGGGGGCCTTATCAAAGATCAGTCGACCATAGGTCTGGGAGTCTATCTTCGAATTCTCAATTTGATTACATTGATCAATATGTCTGTCTTTGTGGCAGTACCATGCTCTTTTGACTACTGTAGCTTCTGAGTAAGCTTCAAAGTCAGGAAGCATAAGTCCTCCCATTTTGGTTTTCTTTTTTAGAATGTCTTTAGCAATTCAAGGCATCTTTCCCTTCCAGATAAATTCAATAACTACCTTTACCAAGTCTGCAAACCAGGTTGTAGGAATCTTTATTGGAATTGCATTGAATCTGTAGATGAGTTTGAGTAGAATTGACATCTTAACGATATTTAGCCTTCCTATCCATGAACATAGAATTTTTTCCATCTTTTTAGTAAAGTTATGTAATTTTCTATATAGGTCTTTTACATCACTGGTTAAGTTTATTCCTAGGTATTGATTTTTTTAGTTGTTATTGAGAATGGAATCTTTATCTTGAGTATCCATTCAGTTAGGTCATTCTAGTATATAGGAACATTATTGATTTATGTGCATTAATCTTGTACCCTGCTACTTTGCCAAATTTGTTTATTAGCTCAAGTAGCTGTGTCATCGATTTCAAAGGCTTTTCCAAATATAAGACCATATCATCTGCAAATAATGACAGTTTTACTTCTTCCTTTCCAATCTGGATGCCTTTTATTTCTTTGTCTTGCCAGATTGCTCTGGCTAGCACTTCTAGCATAATGTTGAATAACAGTGGTAACAATGGGCATCCTTGTCTCATTTCTGATCTTACACGGAAGGCTTTCAGTTTCTCACCATTGAGTACTATGCTGGCTGTGGGTTTTCCATATATGCCCTTTATCATATTGAGGAAGTTTCCTTCAATTCCTACCTTTTGAAGTATTTTTATCAAAAAAAGGATGCTGGATTTTGTTGAATGCTTTTTCAGGATCTATTGAGGTGATTATGTGATTTTTTCCCTTTTGATTTGTTGATGTGATATATTACATTGACTGATTTTCTTATGTTGAACTATCCTTGCATGCCTGGAATGAAGCCCACTTGGTCATGGTGTATGATTTTTTTAATGTGTCTTTGGATTCGATTTGCAAGTATTTTGTTGAGAATTTCTGCATCTATATTCATGAGGGATATTGGCCTGTAGTTTTCCTTTCATGTAGCATCTTTACCTGGTTTTGGTATTAGAGTGATGCTAGCTTCATAAAATGAGTAGGTAGTGTTCTATTTTCTTCAATGTTTTGAAAGAGTTTAAGTAAGACTGGTGTCAGTTCTTTTTGGAAAGTCTGGTAGAATTCCCATGTGAAGCCATCTGGCCCTGGGCATTTACTTGTGGGAAGTTTTTTGATAACTGATTGGATCTGTTTGCTTGTGAATGGTTTCTTGAGATCTTCTAATTCTTCTCTGGACAGTCTAGATTGTTCATGTGTTTCCAAGAAATTGTCCATTTCCTCTGCATTATCTTGTTTGTTGGCATATACTTGTTCATAGTATCCTCTTATGATTTTCAAAATTTCTTCAGGATCCACAGTAATGTCCCTTCTCTCATTTGTTATATTATGTGGGTCTTCTCTCTATTTATTTTGTGAGTCTAGCTAAAGGCTTTTCAATCTTTTTCATCTTCTCAAAGAACCAACTTTTGGTTTTATTTATTCTCTCTACTGCTTTTTGTTCTCTATGTCATTTATTTCTGTTTTAATTCTTGTTCTTTGTTTTCTTCTGCTTGGTTTAGGATTAGTTTGCTGTTCATTTTCTATCTTCTGCAGTTGTTCTATTAGTTCTTTGGTTTTAGCTCTTTCTTCCTTTTTAATGTATGCATTTAGACATATAAGTGTCCACCTTTGCTGCATCCACTCAGTACCACCTTTGCTGCATCCAGTAAGTTTTGATATGCTGTGTTCTTGTTTTCATTCGTCTCTAGATATTTAGCAATTTCCCTTCACATTTTTCTTTAATCCACAGACTCCTTAGGAATGTGTTGTTTAACCTCCACATATTTGTGAATGTTCTACATCTTTTATGGTTATTGACTTCTAGTTGTATTCCATTGTGATGAGAGAATGTGCTCTGAATAATTTCAGTCTTTTTAAATTTACTGAGGCTTGCTTTGTGGCCCAGCATATGATTTATTATGGAGGAAGTTCCATGGGCACTAGAGAAGAATGTATATACTGGTGATTTGTGATGTAATGCTCTATATATGTCTGTTAAGGCAAAATCATTTATCACATTGTTTAGGTTTTCAATTTCCTTATTGTTCCTCTGTCTGTTTGAACTGTCTATACGAGAGAGTGATATACAGAAGTCTCCCACAATTATTGTGTAAACATCTATCGCTTCTTTCAGTTTTGCCAATGTTTGTCTCATGTATTTTGGGGCACCTTGGTTGGGTGCAAAGACATTTATGATCATTATTTCTTCTTGTTGAATTGTCCCTTTTATTAGTATATAGTATCCTTCTTTGTCTCTTATGACATCATTGCTTTTAGTCTATTTTATCTGAGAATAATATTGCTACTCCTGCTTTCTTTTGGCTATAGCTTGCATGGAATATTTTTTTCTGTCCTTGCACTATCAATTTCTTTGTGTCTCTGTATCTAAGATATATCTCTTGTAGGCAACATATTGATGGCTGATATTTTTAAATTCATTCTGATATTGAAGCCTACTATAAAGCCACAGTAGTCAAAATAGCATGGTACTGGCACAAAGATAGACATATTGATCAATGGAATCAAATTGAGAATTAGGAAATACACCTCCAGATTTATCACTGGCTGATTTTTGTTAAGGCCCCCAAATCCAATGAACTGGGACAGAGCAATCTCTTCAACAAATGGGGCTGGGAGAGCTGGATATCCATATCCAAAAGAATGAAAGAGGACCTCTACTTCACACTCTATGCAAACATTAACGGGAAGTGGATTAAAGTCCTCATTATAAGAGACAGCATGATAAAATTCCTAGTAGATAATGTAGGGAATCCTCTTCAAGACTTTGTATTAGGAGATCACTTCTTAGACCTTACAACCAAGGCACAAGCAATGAAAGAAAAAAATAGATAAATAGTAACTCCCCAAATTAAAAGCTTCTGTACCTCAAAGGAATTTGTTAAAAAAGTGAAGAGGCAGCCAACTCAATGGGAAAAAAAATTTGAAAACCATGTATCTGACAAAAGACTGATATTCTTACATATATAAAGAAATCCTACAACTCAACGACAGTAGTACAGACAGCTCAATTATAAAATGGGCAAAACAAATGAAAAATATTTCACTGAAGAGGAAATACAAATGGCTAAAAAACACATGAAAAAATGTTTATCTTCACTAGCTATTAAGCAGATGCAAATTAAGACCACAATGAGAAATCATCTCACACCAGTTAGAATGGCTGCCATTAAACAAACCAGAAACTACAAATGCTACAGAGGATGTGGAGAAATTGGAACTCTTATTCATTGCTTGTGGAACTGTATAATAGTACAGTTACTCTAGAGGACAGTCTGGCGGTTCCTTAGAAAACTAGGTATCAAGTTGCCCTCCGATCCAGCAATTTTACTTCTCAGTACATACCCAGAAGATCTGAAAGCAGTGACACGAACAGATATTTGCAAAGTGATGTTCTTAGTGGCATTGTTCACAATTGCCAAGAGATGGAAACAATCCAAATGCCCTTCAACAGATGAGTGGATCAATAAAATGTGGTATACACACATGATGGAATACTACGCAGCAGTAAGAAGAAATGAGGTCATGAAACCATATGACAGCATGGGTGAAACTTGAAGACATAATGCTGAGTGAAATAAGCCAGACACAAAAAGAGAGATATCGTATGTTACCACTAATGTGAACTCTGTGAAACATGTAAAATAAATATTTTATATTGTAGAATATAGGGGACCCAGAGATTAGACAGCAACTAGTGAAGGAGAAACGATAATCTAATAAGAACAGATAAACTATTGAGGGTAATCTCAATGTTATGGGAATGCTCAGGAATTAATTGATTATGATTTGAAAATTTTCTGGGGTAAGATAGGAACGTGTTGGAAGCAATGTAGTTATTTTAGGTTATTTGTTTTTCTTATTTTGTTTTTTTAGGGTTTGTTGATTTTCTTGGGGCATGGTAGGGGCATGGTGGAAGCAATACGGTTATTTTAGGCTATTTGTTTTCTTATTCCTTTGTTTTGGTTTGTTTGAATTGTGTTTCTTAAAATTTTTTGATAAAGTAAAAAAAAAAAAAACTATTGCATTAAAAAAATTAGCAAAAAATAGAAACAAAGAAAAATCAGATGAGAGGCTTTAAAGTAAAAATTATTTCCTAAGATGTTAATTAAATACTGATCAAGAATATGATTTATATTGCTGTAGCAATATCAAGATATAACAATGCAAAACATATAGGTTCAAATAACAGCCTCAAAATATACCACAAAATTGATGAAGCTAAGTAGGAAAAATGAGAAATTCATCATATATGTGGGAAACTGCAAGACAGTCATCTGGGTAACAAATAGATGAAGTAGATTAAAGAACATGACAACTAAAGAGTTGAAAAAAAATACAATTCATGCAAAAACTCTACTTACTGGACATATAGAAACACTACACTCAATAACTAAAGAACACCTTCTTTTCAAGTATAAATGTAACTACCATGAAAAGTATACATATAAAGTATACATATAACTATTGTGAAAACTGAAACAACATTTTCAAAGACTGTATATTAAATACACCATGTTCTGCTCACAATGCAATTAAGGTAAAAATCAACAAAAAAGTAACTGGAAATATTCTAAGTACTTCTAAAAAACCTCAAGAATCAAAGAAATATCTACAAAAATTGGAAAATATCAAATACAAAATAATTAAAATTGCAATATATTGAAAGTTGTGGAATATAGTTAAAGGAGTATCTGACATAAATTTTACAACTTTAAAAGCATATATTAAAACAGAAGGAAAGGCTGAAAAGAAATGAGCCAAACATCCAATTTCAAAAAGATAGAAAAAGAACAACATAAAATAACTCCTAGGGACTTCTGAAAAGATGGCAGAGTAGGTGAGGCAGAACGGTTTTCTCCTCCCTGAAAGTAATAAGAAAGGGGCCAGAGGACAACAAGGACCATGATTTTTGGGTGTGACTGGCCATAGAAGGTCCCCCACAGTATGTGGAGGGGACACCAACAAAACGGAAGGGAGACAGCGGTTCAACTCATGCAGTATGTTCCCATCTGACCACCACTGAACAAGGGATTGAACAGCAGCTCTCCACCCCTGCGTACCTACCTTTAAAGTTTGCTGGGTGGTGATCCTCCACAGTCAGGCAGCAGGGAGCTCCTGTAAAGGAACCCGGTAGGCAGTGTTTGATCTCCCTCTGACAGAAGTCCAGGGGGTGCAATGGCAAAAAGCAGGAATGGAGAGGCGCCATACTGATGATCAGGAACCACTCCCACACCCCCAAAGACTCGTGGGCACACAGCAGGCAGGGAGCAGATAGGCAGGGCCGTTTTCCATCTGCACGGTGCCCTTGATCGGGCTCCCTGCCTACCCACTCAGGACCAACACTGCAGCCCAAGGACAGGTACTCCCCAATGCACACTGAGATCAGGTGGACTGATTGGCTCCCAACCCAGTGTGGACTCTGCCTATCACACAGGATAAGTTCTGGGAATACCTACATGACAGCACTACCTGCTGGTAGGTAAGGGAAACTGCACTCTACCAAACTATACCTTTACCAAATTATATGTAAATGTTCAAATAATTCTGTACGTCCCAAAATAGCCCTATCAAGACAAGCAAATGCCCAGAAGCCAACAGAAAATTACAAAGCACTTGAAGGAGCTAGAAGATACAGACAAGCCAAACAAATTAAAAAACCAGAAGAGAAGCAAAATTTGGAGCAATTAAAGAAGTAAAAACAAATCTCCAAAACAACTTCAATGAGATGGCAAAAGACATAAAGGAAATAAAAAAGACTCTACAAGAGCATGAAGAAGAATTTGAAAGAGTAAATTTAAAAAAAAAAGCACACCATATGGAAATAAGACACTGTGGCTCAAATTAAAAATACACTAGAAATACAATAGCAGATTTGAAGAGGCAGAAGAAAGGATAAGTGACCTTGAGGACAGAGTAAATGAATGAGAGCACACAAAAGAACAAATGGGAAAAAAATAATCAAAAAATTTGAAATGGGTGGGTCTCAGAGAAATGATGGGCAACACAAAGCGAACAAATCTAAGAAACATTGGTGTCCCAAAGGATAAGAGAAGGATAAAGGACTAGGAAGAGTGTTTCAAGACATAGCTGATAGAAAATTCCCAAAACTTCTAAATTACATAAATATGCAAGTCACCGTTGCCCAACGAACTCCAAATACAATGAGTCCAAATCTACTCCAAGACATTTACTAATTAGATTTTAAAATGATGAAAAGAAGGAGAAATGTCTGAAAGCAGCAAGAAGCAATTCACCACATACAAGAGAAGAAACATAAGACTAAGTATTGACTACGCAGCAGGCACCACAGAGGGGAAAAGGCAGTGACATGACATACTGAGAATTCTGAAGAGAAAAACTGCCAGCCAAGAATTCTTTATCCAACAAAGCTCTCCTTCAAAATTGACAGAGACTTTAAATTTTCACAAGCAAACAAATGCGGACAGAATTTGTTAACAAGAGACCTGGTCTGCAAGAAATACTAAAGGGAGTTCTACCAACAGAGAAAAAAAGAAAGGAGACAGAAGTCTAGAGAAGAGCACAGAACTGAAGAGTTATTAGTAAGGGTAGCTTATAGGAAAAAGAGAGGGTTAAAAAAAAAATTTAACAACTAAAAAGCAAAGGATAAGATGGCACATTCAAGAATTCCCTTCACAGTAGTAATTTCGAATGCAAATGGATTAAACTCTCCAATTAAAAGATACAGACTGATGGAATGGATTAAAAAATATGACCCATCTATATGCAGTTTATAAAAGACTCAACCTAGACCCTGTGACACAAAGAGAGTGAAAGTGAAAGGATGGAAAAAATCTTCTACACAAACTGGATTGAAAAGATAGCTAGAGTAGCTATACTAATATTGGACAAAATAGACTTTACATTCAAAGATATCACAGGATATGAAGAAGGACATTATATATTAATAAAAGGGATTATTCACCAAGAAAAACTAACAATTACAAATGTTTATGTACCCAATCAAGGAGTTCCAAAATACATGAGACAAACATTGGCTAAACTGAAGGGAACACTAGACACATCTACAATAATAGTGGGCGACTTCAATATACCACTCTCTTTTATAGATACAAAAACTAGACAGAGGGAGGCGGGGCAAGATGGCAGACTGGTGAGCTGTATGTTTTAGTTACTCCTCCAGAAAAATAGGTAGAAAGCCAGGAACTGCGGGGACTGGACACCACAGACCAATCTGACTTTGGGCATACTTCATACAACACTCATGAAAACGTGGAACTGCTGAGATCAGCGAAATCTGTAAGTTTTTGCGGCCAGGGGACCCGCGCCCCTCCCTGCCAGGCTCAGTCCCGGGGGAGGAGGGGCTGTCAGCTCCGGGAAGGAGAAGGGAGAACTGCAGTGGCTGCCCTTCTCGGAAACTCATTCTACTGATTCAAACTCCAACCATAGACAGACTGAGACCACACACCAGAGAATCTGAGAGCAGCCAGCCCAGCAGAGAGGAGACAGGCATAGAAAAAAAACAACACGAAAAACTCCAAAATAAAAGTGGAGGATTTTTGGAGTTCTGGTGAACATAGAAAGGGGAAGGGCCCTGAGGCGCATATGCAAATCCCGAAGCAAAGCTGATCTCTCTGCCCTGTGGACCTTTCCTTAATGGCCCTGGTTGCTTTGTCTCTTAGCATTTCAATAACCCATTAGATCTCTGAGGAGGGCCCGTTTTTTTTTTTTGTTTTCTTTTTTTAATCCTTTTTTCTTTTTCTAAAACAATTACTCTAAGAAGACCAATACAGAAAGCTTCAAAGACTTGCTATTTGGGCAGGTCAAGTCAAGAGCAGAACTAGGAGAGCTCTGAGACAAAACGCAATAATCTAGTGGCTGAGAAAATTCACTAAACACCACAACTTCCCAAGAAAAGGGGGGTGTCCGCTCACAGCCACCATCCTGGTGGACAGGAAACACTCCTGCCCATCGCCAGCCCCATAGCCCAGAGCTGCCCCAGACAACCCAGTGTAACGGAAGTGCTTCAAATAACAGGCACACACCACAAAACTGGGCGTGGACATTAGCCTTCCCTGCAACCTCAGCTGATTGTCCCAGAGTTGGGAAGGTAGAGCAGTGTGAATTAACAAAGCCCCATTCAGCCATCATTTCAGCAGACTGGGAGCCTCCCTACACAGCCCAGCAGCCCAGAACTGCCCTGGGGGGACGGCACTCACCTGTGACATAGCACAGTCATCCCTCAACAGAGGACCCGGGGTGCACGGCCTGGAAGAGGGGCCCACTTGCAAGTCTCAGGAGCCATACGCCAATACCAAGGACTTGTGGGTCAGTGGCAGAGACAAACTGTGGCAGGACTGAACTGAAGGATTAGACTATTGAAGCAGCTTTAAAACTCTAGGATCACCAGGGAGATTTGATTGTTAGAGCCACCCCCCCCCTCCCTGACTGCCCAGAAACACGCCCCATATACAGGGCAGGCAACAGCAACTACACACGCAAGCTTGGTACACCAATTGGACCCCACAAGACTCACTCCCCCACTCACCAAAAAGGCTAAGCAGGGGAGAACTGGCTTGTGGAGAACAGGTGGCTCGTGGACGCCACCTGCTGGTTAGTTAGAGAAAGTGTACTCCACGAAGCTGTAGACCTGATAAATTAGAGATAAGGACTTCAATTGGTCTACAAATCCTAAAAGAACCCTATCAAGTTCAGCAAATGCCACGAGGCCAAAAACAAAAGAAAATTATAAAGCATATGAAAAAACCAGACAATATGGATAACCCAAGCCCAAGCACCCAAATCAAAAGACCAGAAGAGACACAGCACCTAGAGCAGCTACTCAAAGAACTAAAGATGAACAATGAGACCATAGTATGGGAGATAAAGGAAATCAAGAAGACTCTAGAAGAGCATAAAGAAGACATTGCAAGACTGAATAAAACAATGGATGATCTTATGGAAATTAAAGAAACTGTTGACCAAATTAAAAAGATTCTGGACACTCATAGTACAAGACTAGAGGAAGTTGAACAACGAATCAGTGACCTCGAAGATGACAGAATGGAAAATGAAAGCATAAAAGAAGAATGGGGAAAAAAATTGAAAAAATCGAAATGGACCTCAGGGATATGATAGATAATATGAAACGTCCAAATATAAGACTCACTGGTGTCCCAGCAGGGGAAGAAAAGGGTAAAGGTCTAGGAAGAGTATTCAAAGAAATTGTTGGGGAAAACTTCCCAAATCTTCTAAACAACATAAATACACAAATCATAAATGCTCAGCGAACTCCAAATAGAATAAATCCAAATAACCCCACTCCGAGACATATACTGATCACACTGTCAAACACAGAAGAGACGGAGCAAGTTCTGAAAGCAGCAAGAGAAAAGCAATTCACCACATACAAAGGAAACAGCATAAGACTAAGTAGTGACTACTCAGCAGCCACCATGGAGGCGAGAAGGCAGTGGCACGATATATTTAAAATTCTGAGTGAGAAAAATTTCCAGCCAAGAATACTTTATCCAGCAAAGCTCTCCTTCAAATTTGAGGGAGAGCTTCAATTTTTCACAGACAAAGAAATGCTGAGAGAATTTGCTAACAAGAGACCTGCCCTACTGGAGATACTCAAGGGAGCCCTACAGACAGAGAAACAAAGACAGGACAGAGAGACTTGGAGAAAGGTTCAGTACTAAAGAGATTCGGTATGGGTACAATAAAGGATATTAATAGACAGAGGGGAAAAATATGACAAACATAAACCAAAGGATAAGATGGCTGATTCAAGAAACGCCTTCACGGTTATAACGTTGAATGTAAATGGATTAAACTCCCCAATTAAAAGATATAGATTCGCAGAATGGATCAAAAAAAATGAACCATCAATATGCTGCATACAAGAGACTCATCTTAGACACAGGGACACAAAGAAACTGAAAGTGAAAGGATGGAAAAAAATATTTCATGCAAGCTACAGCCAAAAGAAAGCAGGTGTAGCAATATTAATCTCAGATAAAATAGACTTCAAATGCAGGGATGTTTTGAGAGACAAAGAAGGCCACTACGTACTAATAAAAGGGGCAATTCAGCAAGAAGAAATAACAATCGTAAATGTCTATGCACCCAACCAAGGTGCCACAAAATACATGAGAGAAACACTGGCAAAACTAAAGGAAGCAATCGATGTTTCCACAATAATTGTGGGAGACTTCAACACATCTCTCTCTCCTATAGATAGATCCACCAGACAGAAGACCAATAAGGAAATTGAAAACCTAAACAATCTGATAAATGAATTAGATTTAACAGACATATACAGGACATTACATCCCAAATCACCAGGATACACATACTTTTCTAGTGCTCATGGAACTTTCTCCAGAATAGATCATATGCTGGGACATAAAACAAGCCTCAATAAATTTAAAAAGATTGAAATTATTCAAAGCACATTCTCTGACCACAGTGGAATACAATTAGAAGTCAATAACCATCAGAGACTTAGAAAATTCACAAATACCTGGAGGTTAAACAACACACTCCTAAACAATCAGTGGGTTAAAGAAGAAATAGCAAGAGAAATTGCTAAATATATAGAGACGAATGAAAATGAGAACACAACATACCAAAACCTATGGGATGCAGCAAAAGCAGTGCTAAGGGGGAAATTTATACCACTAAACGCATATGTTAAAAAGGAAGAAAGAGCCAAAATCAAAGAACTAATGGATCAACTGAAGAAACTAGAAAATGAACAGCAAACCAATCCTAAACCAAGTAGAAGAAAAGAAATAACAAGGATTAAAGCAGAAATAAATGACATAGAGAACAAAAAAACAATAGAGAGGATAAATATCACCAAAAGTTGGTTCTTTGAGAAGATCAACAAGATTGACAAGCCCCTAGCTAGACTGACAAAATCAAAAAGAGAGAAGACCCATATAAACAAAATAATGAATGAAAAAGGTGACATAACTGCAGATCCTGAAGAAATTAAAAAAATTATAAGAGAATACTATGAACAACTGTATGGCAACAAACTGGATAATGTAGAGGAAATGGACAATTTCCTGGAAACATATGAACAACCTAGACTGACCAGAGAAGAAATAGAAGACCTCAACCAACCCATCACAAGCAAAGAGATCCAATCAGTCATCAAAAATCTTCCCACAAATAAATGCCCAGGGCCAGATGGCTTCACAGGGGAATTCTACCAAGCTTTCCAGAAAGAACTGACACCAATCTTACTCAAACTCTTTCAAAACATTGAAGAAAATGGAACACTACCTAACTCATTCTATGAAGCTAACATCAATCTAATACCAAAACCAGGCAAAGATGTTACAAAAAAGGAAAACTACCGGCCAATCTCCCTAATGAATATAGATGCAAAAATCCTCAACAAAATACTTGCAAATCGAATCCAAAGACACATTAAAAAAATCATACACCATGACCAAGTGGGGTTTATTCCAGGCATGCAAGGATGGTTCAACATAAGAAAATCAATCAATGTATTACAACACATTAACAAGTCAAAAGGGAAAAATCAATTGATCATCTCAATAGATGCTGAAAAAGCATTTGACAAAATCCAACATCCCTTTTTGATAAAAACACTTCAAAAGGTAGGAATTGAAGGAAACTTCCTCAACATGATAAAGAGCATATATGAAAAACCCACAGCCAGCATAGTACTCAATGGTGAGAGACTGAAAGCCTTCCCTCTAAGATCAGGAACAAGACAAGGATGCCCGCTGTCACCACTGTTATTCAACATTGTGCTGGAAGTGCTAGCCAGGGCAATCCGGCAAGACAAAGAAATAAAAGGCATCCAAATTGGAAAAGAAGAAGTAAAACTGTCATTGTTTGCAGATGATATGATCTTATATCTAGAAAACCCTGAGAAATCAACGATACAGCTACTAGAGCTAATAAACAAATTTAGCAAAGTAGCGGGATACAAGGTTAATGCACATAAGTCAGTAATGTTTCTATATGCTAGAAATGAACAAACTGAAGAGACACTCAAGAAAAAGATACCATTTTCAATAGCAACTAAAAAAATCAAGTACCTAGGAATAAACTTAACCAAAGATGTAAAAGACCTATACAAAGAAAACTATGTAACTCTACTAAAAGAAATAGAAGGGGACCTTAAAAGATGGAAAAATATTCCATGTTCATGGATAGGAAGGCTAAATGTCATTAAGATGTCAATTCTACCCAAACTCATCTACAGATTCAATGCAATCCCAATCAAAATTCCAACAACCTACTTTGCAGACTTGGAAAAGCTAGTTATCAAATTTATTTGGAAAGGGAAGATGCCTCGAATTGCTAAAGACACTCTAAAAAAGAAAAACGAAGTGGGAGGACTTACACTCCCTGACTTTGAAGCTTATTATAAAGCCACAGTTACCAAAACAGCATGGTACTGGCACAAGATAGACATATAGATCAATGGAATCGAATTGAGAATTCGGAGATAGACCCTCAGATCTATGGCCGACTGATCTTTGATAAGGCCCCCAAAGTCACTGAACTGAGTCATAATGGTCTTTTCAACAAATGGGGCTGGGAGAGTTTGGATATGGATATCCAAAAGAATGAAAGAGGACCCCTACCTCATCCCCTACACAAAAATTAACTCAAAATGGACCAAAGATCTCAATATAAAAGAAAGTACCATAAAACTCCTAGAAGATAATGTAGGAAAACATCTTCAAGACCTTGTATTAGGCGGCCACTTCCTAGACTTTACACCCAAAGCACAAGCAACAAAAGAAAAAATAGATAAATGGGAACTCCTCAAGCTTAGAAGTTTCTGCACCTCAAAGGAATTTCTCAAAAAGGTAAAGAGGCAGCCAACTCAATGGGAAAAAATTTTTGGAAACCATGTATCTGACAAAAGACTGATATCTTGCATATATAAAGAAATCCTACAACTCAATGACAATAGTACAGTCGGCCCAATTATAAAATGGGCAAAAGATATGAAAAGACAGTTCTCTGAAGAGGAAATACAAATGGCCAAGAAACACATGAAAAAATGTTCAGCTTCACTAGCTATTAGAGAGATGCAAATTAAGACCACAATGAGATACCATCTAACACCGGTTAGAATGGCTGCCATTAAACAAACAGGAAACTACAAATGCTGGAGGGGATGTGGAGAAATTGGAACTCTTATTCACTGTTGGTGGGACTGTATAATGGTTCAGCCACTCTGGAAGTCAGTCTGGCAGTTCCTTAGAAAACTAGATATAGAGTTACCATTCGACCCAGCGATTGCACTTCTCGGTATATACCCGGAAGATCGGAAAGCAGTGACACGAACAGATATCTGCACGCCAATGTTCATAGCAGCATTATTCACAATTGCCAAAAGATGGAAACAACCCAAATGTCCTTCAACAGATGAGTGGATAAATAAAATGTGGTATATACACACGATGGAATACTACGCAGCAGTAAGAAGGAACGATCTCATCAAACATATGACAACATGGATGAACCTTGAAGACATAATGCTAAGCGAAATAAGCCAGGCACAAAAAGAGAAATATTATATGCTACCACTAATGTGAACTTTGAAAAATATAAAACAAATGGCTTATAATGTAGAATGTAGGAGAACTAGCAATAGAGAGCAATTAAGGAAGGGGGAACAATAATCCAAGAAGAACAGATAAGCTATTTAACGTTCTGGGGATGCCCAGGAATGACTATGGTCTGTTAATTTCTGATGGATATAGTAGGAGCAAGTTCACAGAAATGTTGCTATATTAGGTAACTTTCTTGGGGTAAAGTAGGAACATGTTGGAACTTAAGCAGTTATCTTAGGTTAGTTGTCTTTTTCTTACTCCCTTGTTATGGTCTCTTTAAAATGTTCTTTTATTGTATGTTTGTTTTCTTTTTTACTTTTTTTTCATACAGTTGATTTAAAAAAGAAGGGAAATTTTAAAAAAAAAAAAAAAAAAACAAGGAAAAAAAAAAGATGCAGTGCCCCCTTGAGGAGCCTGTGGAGAATGCAGGGGTTTTCGCCTACCCCACCTCCATGGTTGCTAACATGACCACAGACATAGGGAACTGGTGGTTTGATGGGTTGAGCCCTCTACCACAGGTTTTACCCTTGGGAAGACGGTTGCTGCAAAGGAGAGGCTAGGCCTCCCTATGGTTGTGCCTAAGAGCCTCCTCCCGAATGCCTCTTTGTTGCTCAGATGTGGCCCTGTCTCTCTAACTAAGCCAACTTGAAAGGTGAAATCACTGCCCTCCCCCCTACGTGGGATCAGACACCCAGGGGAGTGAATCTCCCTGGCAACGTGGAATATGACTCCCGGGGAGGAATGTAGACCTGGCATCGTGGGACGGAGAACATCTTCTTGACCAAAAGGGGGATGTGAAAGGAAATGAAATAAGCTTCAGTGGCAGAGAGTATCCAAAAGGAGCCGAGAGGTCACTCTGGTGGGCACTCTTACGCACACTTTAGACAACCCTTTTCAGGTTCTAAAGAATTGGGGTAGCTGGTGGTGGATACCTGAAACTATCAAACTACAACCCAGAACCCATGAATCTCGAAGACAGTTGTATAAAAATGTAGCTTATGAGGGGTGACAAGGGGATTGGGAAAGCCATAAGGACCACACTCCACTTTGTCTAGTTTATGGATGGATGAGTAGAAAAATAGGGGAAGGAAACAAACAGACAAAGGTACCCAGTGTTCTTTTTTACTTCAATTGCTCTTTTTCACTCTAATTATTATTCTTGTTATTCTTGTGTGTGTGCTAATGAAGGTGTCAGGGATTGATTTGGGTGATGAATGTACAACTATGTAATGGTACTGTGAACAATCGAAAGTACGATTTGTTTTGTATGACTGCGTGGTATATGAATATATCTCAATAAAATGAAGATTACAAAAAAAAAAAAAAAAAAAAAGACATAATGCTGAGCAAAATAAGCCAGGCACAAAAAGAGACATATTGTATGTTACCACTAATGTGAATTCTGTGAAAAATGTACAATGTTTTATACTGTAGAATGTAGGGGACCTAGAGATACCAATTAGTGGAGGGGGAATGATAATCTAATAAGAACAGATAAACTATGGAGGGTAATCTGAATGTTATGGGAATGCTCAGGAATGATTATGGTTTGTAAACTTTCTTGGATATAGTAAGATCATGTTGGAAGCAATAGAGTTATTTTACGTTTTTTTTTCTCTTATTCCTTTGTTTTCTTAGGGGTTGTTAATTTTCTTGGGGTATGGTAGGAACATGTTGGAAGCAATGTAGTTATTTTAGATTATTTGTTTTTCTTACTCCTCTGTTTGGACATGGTTTATTAATTTTCTTGGGGTATGGTAGGAACATATTGGAAGCAAAGTAATTATTTTAGGTTATTTGTTTTCCTTAATCCATTGCTTTGTTTGAAATGTTGTGGGGTTTTTTTGGTTGTTGTTTGCCTGTTTGTTTTTAATTTTTTGTTAAACAAAGTTAAAAAATTAAAAAAAAATCAGTAGAAAAATGGGAGTAAAAACTAAATGACAGATAGGGTGGGACGGGGGGATGGTTTGGGTATTCTCTTTTCACTTTTATTTTTTATTCTTATTCTGATTCTTTCTGATGTAAGGAAAATGTTCAGAAATAGATTGTGGTGATGAACGCATAACTATATGATCATACTGTGAACAGTTGATTGTATACCATGGATGACTGTATGGTTTGTGAATATATTTCAATAAAACTGAATTAAAAAAAAAAAAAAAAACTAGACAGAGGAACAATAAAGAAATTGAGAAACTAAACAATATGATAAATGAACTAGACTTAGACATATATAGATCGTTATATCACAAAGTAATAGGATATACATTCTTCTCTAGTGCCCATGAAGCACTTTCCAGGATAGATCATATGCTGGGGCAGAAAACAATAATAAATAAATAATAAATAATAATTAATTAATTAATTAATTAATAATAAATTTAAATACATTGAAATTACTCAAAGCACATTGTCTGACCACAATGGAATGCAACTAGAAATCAACAACCAGCAAAGAACCAGACCTTTCACAAATATATGGAGGTTAAGCAACACACACACTCACCCACCAGCACCTCCATTATTCAACATCGTGCTAGAAGTTCTAGCCAGAGCAATCTGCCAAGACAAAGATATAAAAGGCATCCAAATTGGAAAGGAAGTAGTAAAACTGTCATTATTTACAGATGATATGATCTTATATCTGCAAATCCTGAGAATTCGACCACAAAGCGTCTTGAGCTAATAAACAAATTCAGCAGAGTGGCAGGATATAAAGATTAACGCATATAAGTCAGTAATGTTCCTATACACTAGTAATGACCTAACTGAAGAGGCAATCAAAGAAATTCCATTCACAATAGCAACTAAGAAAATCAAGTGGCAAGGAATAAACTTAACCAAAGACATAAAAGACCTCTACACAGAAAAATACAAAATTTTACTTAAAAAAGAGTACCTAAATAGGCAGAAAAATACTCAATGCTTATGGATAGGAAGACTAAACATTGTTAAGATGCAAATTCTACCCAAACTGATCTCCAGATTCAATGCAAGTCCAGTCAAAATTCCAACAACATACTTTGCAGACTTGGAAAAGCTAGTGTTCTAGTTTGCTAATGCTGCTGGAATGCATAACACCAGAAATGGATTGGCTTTTTATAAAAGGGGGTATATTTGGTTACAAAGGTACAGTCTTAAGGCTATCAATAAAGGGTACCTTAGCTGGAGAAAGGCTATTGGAATCTGGAAAACCTTGATTAGCTGCAAAGGCATGTGGCTGGCGTCTGCTTGCTCCCAGGATGCGTTTCAAACCAGTGTTCTCCAGAACGTCTGCATCAGCTTCCAACGGCTGACTTCAAAATGTCTGTCTCAGCTACCAGCTAGCTACAAGCTCCTTCTGTCTGAGCTTATATAAGGCTCTAGTAAACTAATCAATGCCCACACTGAATGGGTGTGGCCACACCTCCATGAAAATTACTGAACCAATAGGTTCCAACCTAATCCATACTAATAAGTCTGCCCCCACAAGATTGCATTAAAGAATACGGCTTTTTCTGGGGGGCATAATATATACAAATCAGCAGATTCCACCCCCTGGACACTGGAAAAACATATTCTTTCCAAATACAAAATACATTCATCCCATCACAATATAACAAAAACTTAATTTCACTAACAACAGTACAAGATCCCATCAAAATCAGTTACAAGCATGGTCCGTCCAAAAGCAAAATTACCCTCTGGCTCTGTACCTGTGAAACTTAGAACAAATTATTGCTTCCAATATACAAAGGAGGGACAGTCATAGGGTAAACATTCCCATTGCTATAAAGAGAAACTGAAAGGAAAATAGGGTATAGGGGACCAAAACAATTCCTAAAACCTGCAGGGCAAACTCCATTAGATTTCAAAGTCTGAGAGACATTTACAGAATGATGTTTTATCCTTGGGGCTTGAGAGCGCAGCAGTCCCACACCTTCCAACGGCTTATGTGGAAGCCTTTTCCTCTCCAAACGCTGGGGTGAGTACTCCAACATATCCATACACTGGGGAGACCACCTTCTCAGCCACACCCTCCTCAAACATCGGGGCAGCACCCGGATTCTCTTCCATCTCCTGGGCACATGCTCAACCCCTTCAGAACAGTGGGTGGTGGCCAGGCTCTCCCCAGTCCCCTGGGAATGTGCTCCAACCTCCCTAAGGCCTGGGGTGAAAGCACTCTTCCTGAATATTGAAGTGAAAGGCATACCCTCAACCTCTGGGGCAAACTCACCCTTTCTATGCATGTGGGCCACTCTGCTCTCCCAGCCCGAGACCTCTTGACTCCAGACCTCAATCTCCATGGCTGTGTCTTCAAAGAGATTGTTCCTTCAATTTGGTCCTTGTCTGTCTCCAGTCCAGACTGGCAGCATCTCTGTCTATAAAGATCTTGCAAAAATTCTGCTGGCTTTGCATGAAGCACACAGGGGTCAAAGCCATCAAACAATAGGACTTTCCACACATCTGTCCTGGATAACTCCATCTCTAATCCTGGCTTGTACTGAAATGGTGGTTGGGTTCCATGTTTGGTTAAATCCTCATGTTGGGCTGTAGCTTCTGGAGTTCCACCCCCTGGAAGCTCAGAATTTTCCAAATCATCAGTTCCTGGTTTCTTTGAACCGAAGAGTTCAGTTCTAAGTTTATCTCTATCCTGTCACATTTTACTATAAGCTGCAATAGAAGCCAGGCTACTTCTATATTTTGCTTGGAGATCTCATCAGCTAAATATTCCAGGTTGTCGCTTTCAAATTCTCCTTCCATCCAACACCAGGACTCAATTTTGCCAAATTCTCTGCCACTTTAAAACAAGGATCGCCTTCCTTCCAGTTTGCAACAACACATTCATCATTTCTGCTCAAGGCCTTATCAGAAGTATCTTTAGTGTTCATATTTCTACCAACAGTATCTTCAAAGCAGTCTAGGCCTTTTTGATCAAGCTCCTCACAATTCTTCCAGAATCTTCCCTTTCTCCATTTAAAAAGCCGTTCCAACATGTTTCGTATTTGCAAACTCAGCAGCACCCCACTTCCGGTATCAAAATCTGTTCTAGTTTGCTAATGCTGCCAAATGGCAAAACACCAGAAATGGATTGGCTTTTATAAAAGGGGGCTTATTTGGTTACAAAGTTACAGTTTTAAGGCCATAAAGTGTCCATCAACAAAGGGTACCTTCACTGAGAAAAGCTATTGGCATCCAGAAAATCACTGTTAGCTGGGAAGGCACGTGGCTGGTGTCTGCGTGCTACCAGGTGGCATTTCAAAATGGCATTCTCCAAAATGTCTGCATCAGCTTCCAACGGCCATCTTCAAAATGTCTGTCTCAGCTACCAACTATGAGCTCCTTCTGTCTGAGCTTATATAAGGCTCTAGTAAACTAATCAAGGCCCACACTGAATGGGTGTGGCCACACCTCCATGGAAATTACTGAACCAATAGGTTCCAACCTAATCCACACTAATACATCTGCCCCCACAAGTTTACAAAAAAGAATATGGCTTTTTCTGGGGGACATAATATATACAAACTGGCACAGCTAGTCATCAAATTTCTTCGGAAGGGAAGGGGGCCTTGAACTGCCAAAAAGATCCTAAAAAAGTAAAATGAAGTAGGAGAACTTACACTTCCAGACTTTGAAGCCTAGTATAAAGCTACAGTGGTCAAAACAGCATGATATTAGCATAAAGACAGACATATTGATCAATGGAATCAAATTCAGAGTTCAGAAATAGACCCGCAGATACACGGTCAACTGATTTTTGATAAGACCCCCAAATCCACTGAACTGGGACAAGACAGACTCTTCAACAAACGGGGCTGGGAGAACTGGATAGCTATAACATAAAGAATGAAAGAGGACCCCTACCTCACACCCTATACAAAACTTAACTCAGTGTGAATCAAAGACCTCCATATAAGAGACAGCACCATAAAATTCCTAGAAGATAATATAGGGAAACATCTTCATGACCTAGTATTAGGAGATTGCTTCTTAGACCTTCCACCCAAAGCACAATTAACGTAAGAAAAAATGGGAACTCCTCAAAATCAAATGCTTCTGTACCTCAAAGAAATTTGTCAAAAAGGTGAAGAGGCAGCCAACGCAATGGGAAAAAATAATTGGAAACCATGTATCTGATAAGAGACTGATATTCTGCATATATAAAGAAATCCTACAACTGAACGACAGTAGTACAAACAGCCCAATTATAAAATGGGCAAGAGATATGAAGACATTTCTTTGAAGAGGAAATACAAATGGCTAAAAAACACATTTAAAAAAATGTTCATCTTCACTAGCTATTAGGCAGACGCAAATCAAGAACATGAGATCATTTCACACCAATAAGAATGGCTGCCATTAAACAAACAGGAAACTACAAATGCTGGAGAGAATGTGGAGAAATTGCAATTCTTATTCATTGCTGGTGAATCAAAGACCTCATTATACATGAATGGTATAATGAATGGTACAGCCACTCTGGAAGACAGTTCGGCTGTTTCTCAGAAAATTAAATACTGAATTATCCTATGATCCAGCAATTCCACTTCTCAATTTATACCCAGAAGATTTGAAAGCAGTGACGTGAACAGACATTTGAACACTGATATTCACAGCAGCATTGTTCACAACTGCCAAGAGATGGAAACAATCCAAGTGTGCTTCAACAGATGAGTGGATAGATAAAGTGTGGTATGTACACACGATGGAATACTATGCAGCAGTAAGAAGCAATAAAGTCCTGAAACATGGCAACATGGATGAACCTTGAGGAAGTTATTCTGAATGAAATAATTCAGACACAAAGGAGAGATATTGTATGTTACCACTTTTATGAACTATCTGAACAATGCAAAATCAACATCTTATAGAATCTGGGGGACCTAGTGATAGACTGTAGCTAGTGAGGGGGAATGATAATCTAATATGTTCATATATGTTAATGATGGTGATTAGAAGGTATGGTAATGGATGGGGTGATGATGATTGTTAATGGGATTATAAGTATGAGAGCTGTATTGAAGGCGAATAGGATTGACAGGGGTTGTTTAAAGGCATGTTGCCCACAGATCAGTACCACAAATATAGACAGGTGTTTGCATGATATACTTCTAAGGTTTGACAGAAGCAACAAGGTCCTGAAACATATGGCAACATGGACGAACCCTGAGGATATAATTCCGAGTGAAATAATTCAGACACAAAAGGAGAGATACTGTATGTTACCACTTCTATGAACTATCTGAACAATGTAAAATCAATGTCTTATAATATAGAAGTATGATTACGTGAGATATAGATGGATTATCGTGGCCAGAACATATGCTATGTGAATTTAGGAAACCCCTACTTTATAAGTCAAGCCCTCAATATTGAGGCTTGCTCGTGTGAAACTTAGGTTGTAAAGAGGAGGCTAAGCCCACCTATAATTATGCCTAGGAATCACTTACAGAGAACCTCTTTTGTTGCACGAATGTTTATTTCTCTCTGTTAGCTGAACTCTGCAAATAAATTCATCACCCTTCCCTCAACGAGGAACAGAACCCCCAAGATGAATGCACCTTCCTGGTGATTCACTGGTGAATTCTACCAACCATTAAAAAAAAGAAATACCACCTCTACATAAACTCTTTCAAATAAGCCTTTCCCTGGCATCAAGGGATTAAGAATGCCTTTTTGACCAAAAGGGGGAAAAGAAAGGCAACAAAAGACGGTTTCAGTGGCTAAGAGAATTCAAATAGTCAAGAGGCTGTCCTAGAAGTTACTCCTATGCAGGCTTCAGCTACATATGCCAAATGACCACAATATGATAAGCTCAAGTCAACATTTGTCCCCAAAACCTTAAGACCCGGATCCCTGTCTGAGATGCTATAAAAGTTTCACTCACTAAATTTATTCTTCAGAAACTTAAATCCTTCAGAGAGCTCCTATGGCAGCTAAGTCCCAAAACCCAGAGGCAACAGTCTCTTTAAGAACATCAACGATATGTGTCCCCTTTGCTCATAAAGTTGACACCTGTTTTCAAAGTGAACATGTTAGGGTGTTCACTACCTGGACATACCTGGAGATTGGGAAAGTGATTAAACTAGAAGAAGGGGTAGCAACAGGCAAGATGGAACTTCATAAAGGATTATGAATACTGAATGTTTATATAATTTTTGTTTTCTTAGTTGCTAGGGTATTAGAATAGCTAGAAGGAAAGAACTAAAATGGTGCAACTGTTTGAAATTTGTTCGGTAGCTATTTGTTAAACTGTAACTTGAAAGCTATCACCTTTTTGTATACGTGTTATATTTCACAATAAGGAAATAAGAAACTGTTGTGGTCTATCTCATAACAACTTTGAAAATTTCTTATATATCTACTTGTTAAATCATACTTTGAAAGATATTACCTTTTTGTATATATGTTATATTTCTTAAGGAAATAACTGAGACTTTGGAACTATAACCTATAATATTGCTCTCTGACAAATTGTACTGGGAAAGTTATCACTTCTATATATATATGTTACATTTTATAATAAAAAATATGATTAAAAAATAACTCCTGTCCCTACAGAAAGAAAAAAAAAGAACAAGGAAAGATAAACATCTGATAAGACTGAGAAAGAAAGAGGAAAATAGAAGGCAAAACTAAGCACTACTAAGCAAGTGAAAAGGGGGAAGAACTACAGAAGGGATCATGAATTTAAAAATAACAGGAGAAATTTTATAAAAACTTTTATGCAAATACATTTAAAATCTTGCATGCAAAGGATACATTCCCTGAAAAACAGAAATTAGCAAAACTGAATCAGGAAGAAAATATTAAGAACAACTTCAGACCAATAAATTTGAAAACTTAGGTGAAACAGATAAATTTCTTGAAAGATTAAAAAAATATATATGGAAAGTATCTTAAGAAGAAACAGAAGCCCTGAATTTCCCTACATCTATTTTAAAAATTGAAGTTGTAAATAAAATCATTCCAGGCCCTCTGGGGTTTCACTGGTGAATTCTACCAACCATTAAAAAAAAGAAATACCACCTCTACATAAACTCTTTCAAATTCTAGAGAGTGGCAGCAAATACTTCTCAATTCATTTTATGAAGTCTGTATTACCTTGATACCAAACCCAGTCAAAGAGAGTTTAAGAAAGGAAAACTACTGATCTGTATACTTTATGAACACACTAGCATATCAAATCTAGTAACATAAAAATAGGATAACCCCACCAGGAGCTAGTGGGGCTTATCCCAGGAATGCAAGTTTGCTGTGAAATGGAAATCAATGTCAATGTAATTCACTAGAACCAAAAACTTAAAAAGATCTCAACAAAAACAGGAAAAATATTCATAAAATTTAATATCAATTAATGATTTCAAAGATAACCAACAAAACAGTACTAAAATGAAGCATCCTCAATCTGATCCCTGGTATCTATGATCATAGTTAATGGTAAAAGATTGAATACTTTTCTCCAATGATTGGGAGCAAGGCAAGCATGATCATTTCCACCAATACTATTCAATATTCCAGTACAGGTACAAGTTGGTCCATACTGGTCCAAGTTGATCAAGGAAGTAACAAAGTATATACAAAGAAAGAGAAATCTTTAGAGAAAAACATGCAGAAATAAGAAAGACCGTGCCACCTCCAAAAGATAATTTGTTCTTAATTTTTTCAGTTCCCAGATTAAGGTCTCTCGAGAGAGAATGGCTCAAGAGATAAGAGTCAACCTATTTTTTTCTCTATTTTTCCAGGAGATTCCCATTTTTAGAAAATGAAATAATCATTATAATGAACCCTCTTGCTTAAGAATCACTGACCCAGAAATATAAATGAGAAAGAATGCAAAGGATAGTTTGAAAGAGGAGAATAATGCAGGATGAGGGTGAGGTAACTTCTAACAAGATTTTTTATATTATAAATGCACCAAAATTAAAACATTCTAGTACTGGCCCAAGAACTAACACTGCAACCAATGAGGCAGAACATATAATCTAGAATCAGAATCTACCATAAATAAAAGGTAGTATCTTAAATTTGTAGTGAAGTAAACAGTGCTAGTAGAATTCACTGAGATACATTCTTAAAAACTGGGCCTTCAAATTACAACATATATAAAAAATTCCATATAAATCAGATGTTAAATATTTAAAAAGTAAGAATGATAAAAACTTTTAAAATATGGATAAAAAGCTCAGGATGGAAAGTCCTTCTAAGCATAAAAGCAGTGGAGAAATTACACACACACACACACAAGATATGATTACATAAAATTTTATTTTTGCACATCAAAAGTCCAGGCAAAGCTACAAAGGGACACAAGACCTACAAACAGTTAATACATTCAATATATAATTAAGGCAAAAGTGACGAAAGGGGCGGGACGCGAAGTGCCCAGAAACCGCGCGAGGTCCCCGAAAGTTGGAACGCCGATGATTTCCAGTCTGCTCCGCAAAAACGGAAAAACGGGAAGTTGTGCTCCGGTGGAAGCCCCATTCTTGCCGGAGCCTGGTGTTTTGGTGCTTTGGCGGCCTCCGGTTTAGCTGCCGGACCTAAGGGGAGCATCCTCACCCGGATGCGTACCTCCCGCCGCGCCAGGAAAGCGGAGCCCACCGTGAGTCCTGCTACAACGGTTATGTTAAGGCCTCGAAGCAGCCAGGGTCTCCCCACGGAAACGTTCATTTGTTTTCTTATCCAACATTTGTCTTAAAAATGGACTCATCCACTGCATCCAGGACATTACTGTTTTTCTGACCTTCAGAGCGCCTTTTTGCTGCAAGACATGTTTGATGCTCCTAATCTGTGAATTCTGATATGCTGCTGGACAGAATACTGAAATACAAAACTGTAACACCCTGTTAATTTGCTTTCTCTGTAATTGGGCAGAAAATATCCTTTTTCTTTCAGGTGTTGATGTTGAATAGGCCTTATTAGCATATAAAAATGGCTGTGCCTAAAGACCCCATCCCTACCTTGTCGGAATGCCAGTGTCAGATCTGTGTGGAAATTCTAATCGAGCCCGTAACCCTCCCTTGTAACCACATGCTTTGTAATCCATGCTTCCAATCGACTGTTGACACAGAAATTGAGGATATGCCAACACTTTCTCCACAGATGTGCCTTGGAATTCAAGAACAAGGTGCAAAATCTTTGATAGAATCACCTATGCCTCAATTAAGTGCCTATGGTGCAGAGTGCCTATGCCTTGAAGGAGAAGTCAAAATAAGACCAAGCAATCATGATAAAGAGTTATGTGTTGTAAATCACGAGAGACCTAAAACCAGAGTTCCCTACTCTGTAGAAGCTGCAGTTAAATCTTGTAAAATAACAAATGGGTGCAGTATGTCTGGTATGACACAGATAATTGGGAACAACACCCTTGAGCCAAAAAATGAAGAGACTAGCCTACTGATCAGTAATGATATTACCAAAAGAAAACCCCAGGAATCTTCTTTGGAAGCAGTAAGGGATTCATGCTTTTCTTCAAAAAGAAGAAAAATATTCCCCAAAGCTTCCTCAGACCAAGAGAAAAGAGAAACCAACTTAACCGAAAAGCTGATGGAATTGGAGCATCTGCTTTTTGAGAGACATAAACAAGAAGAACAGGACAGGTTATTAGCATTACAACTTCAGGAGGAAGTGGATAAAGCACAAATGAAGCCAAATCGGCAAAAAGGATCCCCAGATGAATATCAGTTATGTGCTACATCCTCTTCTCCAGACAAATTGGTAAATGGACAGAGAAAGAATTCCAAAGATAGGAATTTCAAAAGACAGACTGATACACAGCATTTGAAACCTTGGAGAGGCTCAAGAGATGAAAAGTGGCAGCCTTTTAAGGTCCAGTTGAAGCATTCAGTTACTGTTAATGGAAGAAGGATGCCAAATTCTACTAAAGATAATTGTAATGTATCTAAAGGTGCTCATTCCCTACAGCCTAGTAGTTCACAGAAAAGTATTTTTCAGATGTTTCAGAGATACACAAAGTAATGCATGGGTAAAGGAATGCTTTGTAATCTAGTAAAGCTGGATTGTGAAGATGTCTTTCTATTATAGCATCTTTGTAGAAAAATTTTGTGGCTATGCTCTGTGGTTACCCCCATTCTTAATTAAAGGATTGCGTGATTATAAGGGAAGGATATACAGGTGTATTTCTGCAAAACTTAGTGATTAGCAAGAGTCCCAATCCTTTCCATTGTTAATAATTATGATGTACTAAGGTTGACAGTCCTTATGGATATAAAAATACCTTTGCCAACTCCAAGAAATTTTCAAATATTATTCTTTTTCCAAAACCATGCATGTTTGAAGACCTCTGCTCACCTTTTGTCATGACTGGTAATCGAAGCAAGATTGTGCTGTGTAGTTAAGGAACCCATACAATGTTTAAAAACTAAGTTTTCTTACAACTTCCAAAACACTAATGTAATCTAATTTTCATGTCCACTGTAAATTTTAAGCATTTTCTTTGATTTTAGAATGGGATAGTATCAGTGTCAAAACAGAAAATCAGAGTTTTCTGGTCAGTTGGAAATTAGTTGAAGAAAGGAAACCAGGCTCTTGATACAAAGGGAGTTAAGAGTCGACATGAGGCTGAGTGGGATAAATTAACAATTTTGGAGCACTGGAACTGAATGGTTGATAAGGGCTGGGGTCTAGAATGGTGTAGCAGGTATAGTTTGTCAGAGAAGTCTTCCTCATCCTTTCTTTGCTGAATGAAACAGAAAACACTTGGGTTTTATAGCTTTTTACACAACAGTAACTGGTTTCAAAATCAAAATTAGTTACTACTCAATTAACCTGAATTTTTTAAAAATCCCACTTCTGTTAATCTGCTATTCCAGAAAAAAAAAAAAAGAGGGAATTTTACTATGGGAGAGTTATGTCACAGTATCTAATGTTGTGGAATCTGTGGCATAACCATGTATTTATTTCTTTATATTATCATTTGTTTTGATACTTTATTTTGTGTTTATGGACAGAAATAGAAAGTATGATACTGGGTTTTTGCCCTGTCTTACCCTGAAAGTTAAATCAGAAGGCAGTGATTTCATTTTTCAAAATAACTTGAGACTTAGTGCTTTGTTTCATTAATATGAACAACTTTTAGCAAACAAATAGCAGCATTAACAGTATGTCTGCTGATGTCTAGTTATCTATTCTAGAAATGTAGAAACACAATAAAATGTCCTGGAACTAATCCTAGCTTAAATTTGTCAATATTTTTATATGTTATTAAGCCCCTTTTTCCCCTTCAAATTTTATAATTGAAATTCTCTTTATCGTGGCATACTTGATGGCATCTACAGTGTTTGATTGGTCAATTATGGATAGAATTCTAATGGTAATTTAAAGTTTAGTTTGCCCTTTCTCAAAATCAAAGGGACTGCCCTCTGAGTAAAGATTATGATGAATTAAAGTTTAGTCAGAAACTTAACCAAATTTGTCTAAAATAGACAAATCAATATATTCTCACCAACCCAATATTTTTCTAAGAGCAATTTTACTTTGCCTTTTAGGGTAGACAATTGTTGGAACTCCTCAAATTAAAAGTTATCTAATTAAATCCTCCTGGAATGGTCCCTAACCAGGAAGGGGTTAAAATAGCCCAAGGTGTGATATGTTTAGGATTTATATATTTAACCACCTATTTTGTCTGTGAAGAAGTCTTCCTGACTACAATTGGTTTTAGATAAATTTTAATTTCTCATTAGCCTTTCTGCTATTCCTGCCATATATGCCTTATTGTTAGAAACTAAGAAATATTTTGTGTCAATCATTAGACCTGTATTGCTACTTTTTTCTCTTATTTTTGTGATAGGATTATGAGAATGTTTAATTTATCAGGGTGCTAAAGATTAAGTGTATAAAGAAACTGAAAATTAAAATAATTATGAAAAATTAAAATTGACTACATAAAATTAAGAGTTATCACAAATTACTATAAAAGGAAATTAAAAGACATGGCAAACTGAGGAAGAAATAGTTGCAGTTCATCACAAAAGGCTAATTTCCTTTACATGAAGTGTCTTTAGTCTATATGATTTCCTTTACGTAAATCAATTAAGAAAAAGACCAATTAATCCAATAGAAAAATTAGAAAAGTCTATGAGCACTTTCCAAGAAAGGAAATATATATATTTAAGAATGGCTCTTAAATTTGTGAAAAGATGCTTAATCTCACTTACACTAATGCTCATGTTTTTCTACCATTAAGATGAATAAAGGTTTTTGTTTTTTGTTAAAAAAAATATATATATATATATATATAATTAAGTACTCATCCCAATCACCAGCAATTTAATAAACTAAATAGAAAAATGTGCAAGAAATAAAAAAGAACACCTCCACAAGAAATGCAAAGGGCTGAACAAAGGTCTAGCAATATCTTATGAAGACACACATCCATCTACCGTGAGCCAGCAATTCCACTCCTAAATATTTACCCAAGAGAAATGAAAACACAAAAAATATGCACACTAATATTCACAGTAACCTTATTCATAGTATCCCCAAATTCCCAACAACCCAAATGTCTGGTTAAAAAAGATAAATGAGCAAACAAATAGTGGTATAGTCATACAAGGAGATATGACCCAGCAATAAAAAAGAACTACTGATACCTATAGATAAGGTAGACATTATGCTGAATGAAAAAAGCCAAACACAAAAGGGTACTATATGACTCCATGTATATGAAGGCAAAACTAATCTCAAACTGAATCTATGATGAAAAAAACTTTGCATAGTGGTTGGAGGGGTGGGGATTGATCAGAAAGTTACTTGAGGGAAACTTTGGGAGATGATAAAATTATTCATTACCTTGATATAGAGCTGTGAGTTATACAAAAGCATGCATTTGTCAAAACTATACAGTTAAGGCAGAGCAGGACTGGGAGCAAGCTGTCACCTCAGTCTCCTTCCCCTCCCCTCACTGCCTTCTCCTCAAAGCCAGACCAGAATCATGTGACCATGGAAATTAAGGTGCCACTACTGTGTGGGATAAACAGTAATGTCAGTGACTGCAGCTTCTGGAAAAACAGCCACCACATCAGGATCAGGAGCAGGCAGCGGTGAAGGCGGCAGCGGCCTCCCCAACCCCTATCCCCACAGTAACCTTCTCATCCCTGGAGGCAGGAGGAAGGTGAGGCAGCTGGGAAAACAGTGGCAGTGGCTGGACTAAATAGGTCATGTGCAGGTATTTTATGCATGGGATTTGTAAGGACGGAGATAACTCAGTACTTGCATGCCCTCCCTGACAGTCCATATGATGTAGTGTGCAAGTACTTTCAACAAGGTATTGTATTTTTGGAGACCTCTGCAGATATGAACATAGCGAGCCACTGAAACACAAAGAAGCAAATGCTGCAAATCTAACTACAAAATTATCCCTTGCTGCTTCCTCAAGTCTCTCTCTTCAGTAATTGGATTGTTTGTTGAAATGAGTGCAGGTGAAGTTGCAACAATAGTTTGCAATTATAGGTGCAGATACAGAAGACTGGGTGCCATTGAGTTTGTTCTAGACAACCCTGCTATGGCTGTACTGCCCTTTCCTGCACTGAAGCACCCCCACAGGGCTCAGTGACCAAGGAAGAATCAAAGAAAAAAGCAAACCTCTGTGGAAACAAAGCAGCAGCTTTGCTCCTATGCTACAGTGGGGCAGTGCTGATGTGGGAAGAACTATGCATTTCTCCATGAGATTCGTGCGATGTGTGTGGGCTGCAGGTCCTACATCTAATAGATGCTACCCACAGATCACAACATGTAAGATCTTGTATTGAGGTCCATGAAAAGGACAGGCAGCTCTTATTTGTCATCCAGCACAGTAAGGACATGGTTTGTGGGATCTGCATGGAGGTGGTCTATGAGAAAGCCAACAACCCCAGTGCACACGACGCTGGAATTCTCTCCAACTGCAACCACACCTGTTGTCTCAGGTGTATTCGCAAGTGGAAGAGTGCTAGGCAATTTGAGAGCAAGATCATAAAGTGAGACTCCTTCGCTATCTTCCTTCGTGCTTTTTATCTTGTGCCAACTTCCAACCAGATGAACTGCATTTAAATGCATGCATTTTATCTTGAAACTGAGGTATTCTAATTGGGATTTCTTCTTTGTATTTCAGCTAGCTTCTAGGTTGGTTGGTATACTTTGAATGAGAAACACTATGTATCAGTTAAAAGAATCTCTGTGCTTTCTCGGTATTGTTTTTAATGGATTAGCCAGTTTAGGCTCACTGAACAAACTTACCTAGCTCTGTATGTATGTTTCCTGCCGTTTTACATTTTCCATTT